>NW_021412023.1:0-207 GCF_001605985.2 Dendrobium catenatum | reverse complement strand
AGAATGAAGACGCGAACAGTGGCAATTTTGGCGACCGCACTAAAGGTTTCATGATAATTAAGCCCATATTCTTGATTGAAATCCTGAGCAACCAAGTGTGCTTTATGCCGAGTAACAGAGCCGTCCGAGTTTATCTTGGTCCGGTAAATCCAACGACATCCAAGAATGTTCTGCTCTGATGAGGACGGAACCAGCTCCCAAGTGCCT
>NW_021412022.1:0-1292 GCF_001605985.2 Dendrobium catenatum | reverse complement strand
AGAAGTGATTGCTAGAAATTTTGTTATGGAGGACATTTATTAATAAAGAAGCATATTGTGTCAGATATATCAAGGGCACGCATTTGAGTGAAATAAGACTGACACTACCGAATACACCTACATGTTTAATTAAGAAAATAAAAAAAATTAATGAGTGGTCGTGTCCAACAAATTTTATTATAAAATTATATCACATAAATAACTTAAGTTAGGCCATCTCTTCATTTATTTTAAAATAAATTACTTAAATAATTTAATTGTAACTTAAAACTAATTTTATTTTTATTATTTTGCTATAATATTCTATAATTTTTAGGCATTATTTTTTTTTAATACAAAAATCACTTCTTTTTTTTTTACTTCAAGCTATAATATCATGCGGGTACTTCAATTGAGTTTAAGATATATTTCTTATTTTCTGAGCATTTGAAAAAAATATTTATTACATGAATTCATTTTATATTTTATTTGTATAATTATTTGCAATTCTTTTATTTTTGTAAAATATAATATTATAATGCCATGTCAAATATCTATTTGTGTTCTAGATTTTCAATAATAGATGTGTCATGCATTCATGCATATCATGTTAGTGTCCCTATGTCCATATCAATGCATCATAGGATGACATTATTTGACGCAGCTTCTAAAGCTTTGACATTATGATGTGAAAAGTTCCCGCAATGAATTAGTCCAGAAACAATGAAGGAAAGAAAACCACCACATCAACATTATGGCAACAGTTATGAATATAATCCCCAGTTAAATGTGATGTCATACATAGTCTTTGTTCTACTAATGGCAAACCTTTTATCTTTTAAAATTTTTCACCATTATTCAAATGGTTCACTTTATTTTTATACATGTCTAACATATTAGAGTATGAACCTTGTAAAAACCATATGCCAATGTACCTTAAGAAATCATTCATAAGCATCTCCATAACTAATATAAAAAATATATTGGTGTATTGTTGAAGCTCACTATAACTATATAGTAATTAGGAATTATTTGGATACTTCACAACCACTAATAATAAAAATCAAAACTCTATGGTACATATCATCAATAACTTCAATATATCTTCGACATATGTTTTCATATCTTCGGCTAATACTTTTTCTTTTTGATAAGCACTAAATATATTCTCGTGATAATGTATAGCAAGTTTAAAAACCAACATAATTAATTTTTTATTTAGCCAAAAGAAGTTCTTGCAAAAATTTCCAGCAAAACTAGCAGCATTTGGCCAAGTGAACTACCATGCTCGAAATCACTAGCGAGATGAATCC
>NW_021412021.1:0-263 GCF_001605985.2 Dendrobium catenatum | reverse complement strand
ACGGTCAGTTATCTCTCCTTTCACTTTCATAGTCTGATTCGGAGTGAATCCCACTACATAGTTTAGAGAGACTTCTGCCATATCCAGGTGCAACTTCTCCTCCTCTTCAGATCTGCTCCCACCTCCCTCCTAGTCTTCCTTGTCTTCAGAGACAAGGAGAACATGAAGAGTTCGGTCCTTGCACCTATGCCTCAGCATGTATTTCTCATCACATATGAAGCACAACCCCTTTGCCCTCTTCTTCTGCATCTCCTTCTTTGTCA
>NW_021412020.1:0-324 GCF_001605985.2 Dendrobium catenatum | reverse complement strand
TTTTTTCATGAAAGTTTTTCTCTGATCAATACACACATTCACTTTTCTAAAAATGAAAAATCTACTTTCTATTTTTTTTTAAATCTTTGGTAAGTTGTGTTTGACTTCTCAAAAGCAGTCAGAGGAAGGGAACTCGTGATTTTGTTTCTCTTTCTCTCTCCTTAAAGAGGTTATTTTATTTTTTATTCAAAATCTTCATCATATTTTAAATTGGATTTTGAAACTAATTTTTTTATCTCCCTACATTGTTTCTATCACATAGGAATCTTTTGCAAGATTGTTGAATCCGCCATAAAATTTTCGTAATCAAGTTATTCATATTGT
>NW_021412019.1:0-1010 GCF_001605985.2 Dendrobium catenatum | reverse complement strand
TTTTGAGTTAAAAAAGTTCATTTTTATTGTTACTCTTCTTTGTTTGCTTAAATAACAAAAAAAACGAAATTAAAAAGAAAAAAGCTTATATCAAAATGTTAGTATAAAAAATTAATAAATATATTCTTAAACATTTTTATAACAATTTTCAAAAAACTATAATATATGAGTGAAATAGGGGTGTTAATATTTGACACGATCCGAAAACTCAACCAGAAGAATCCGAACTTAAAAATTTTGGTTTCGGGTCAACCCTTCTGAAAAACGGATTGGATTTGATTTTCAAATCCTGACCAGATTGCAAATTCGAATAGGGTTCGAGTCAACCCAAAAACCTGAAATAAACCCGCCAACCGTCGCACGTCCTTCTTTGTGCACTCATGCTCGCCCGCCTCACAGCTTCGCTGAACGTTGAGCTCACGTCAACAGGACGCACTTGCTCGCTCGCCCAAACTACCAAACACGCCTGCTCTCCTTCTGGCCTCACTCAAACGCTTCCGGCCCTGCACTCGCTCACTCTTGCCCGGGATAACAGGTCATGTCGGGTCAACTTGAATTTGAACCGGGTCGGGTTCGAGTATGGTTCTATGACTCGTTTCCCTACTTGAGTCGAGAGTTGATGAAAGATCAGATTCGGTTCCTACCCGAAAATAATGAAGGATATTCTTTATAAATTTTAATTTACAATACCAAAATTATTTCAATTAGTCTACTCTTTGCAGTTTTTCCCTTCAAAAAATTTTTCATGAAGATACCGTTCCTTAAAGGTGATTTTCTGTAGATGTATAATGTTCAGTCATTAACAAAAATATTATCATGAATATTCTAACACATAATAAAATTAAAAAAATATTGAATAATTCACAAGAGAATTAGTAGCTATGCTCAGCCAATAATTTCTAATTACTTTTTGTAAATATTCAAATATTAATAAATAAATTAATATTAATTTTAAAGTGATTTAAATATTTTGTAAAATGGAAATTGTAAAATGGAAACGGGCAGGCCGA
>NW_021412018.1:0-508 GCF_001605985.2 Dendrobium catenatum | reverse complement strand
CAAAATTTCGAGCTCGAACAGCCGATTGATCGACTCGATGGCTCGTTGAGCCCCTCGATTACGAAGCTAGCGGGGGAAAATCGAAATTGTGAGCGGGAAATCTAAATGGACGGAGCTCGCGAGCGGGAAATCGGAAATTCTAAACGACAACGACGACGCAGTTTCGTTCAAAACATTGAAGGCAGTTGACGTTGGCGGGATGCTTACGACGTGACGATTGCGGCGGACGACGACGACGAACCCGAGCTAGGCTTCCTGTTACGCTGACGCTGGCGGCAGAAGCAGATGCGGATCTTGGCGGCGAAAATTCTAAACGACACCGGCCGGACGCTTACGACGTGACGAGGGACGACAACGACGAACCCGAACGCGACGACGTAACGACGACGAACCCGAAAGCGAACGACGTGATGATGGACGACGTCGTCGTTGGACGCGACCTTGACATCGAACGCAACGACAAACCGCGAGTACGCGACGAAGCTGCACGACAGCGAACGAGAGTACG
>NW_021412017.1:0-290 GCF_001605985.2 Dendrobium catenatum | reverse complement strand
TGTATTAAGCATCTCATGTATGCTGATGACTTTTTGGATTTTGGGGTTGCTTCCCAGAATAATTTGGTTTTCCTAAAGAATACTTTGCAACTTTTCTCTTAAGCTTATGGCCTTCACATCAATCCGAGGAAAAGCTCTATCCTTTTTTTCTAAGAATGTGGAAAATGCTGGTATCTTTGCTTATATTTTGGACATTTCCTCCATTGAGAGCTCTCTTACCTATTTGGGGCTACGTATTACCTAAAATAGGCTGAATTTCACTCACTTCCAACCCCTACTGAGCAAAATTT
>NW_021412016.1:0-214 GCF_001605985.2 Dendrobium catenatum | reverse complement strand
TCCAAATTAAAAAGATTAAAAAACAATTTTCACTTATTAAATTGAAAACCTTCTCTCTCTCTAATTACATAGCAAGAGTTAGAATTTATATATTTAGTATGTGATCTTGCAATGCAGAGAAAGGAAGAAGAAAAGAAAGCAAGAAAAAAAGTGAAAACAGTACACAGCAGTATAGATGCAGCAGTAATAAGTTCAAACCTGGTGAAAAAACTGA
>NW_021412015.1:0-361 GCF_001605985.2 Dendrobium catenatum | reverse complement strand
AGGCTATGAGATTTATTTCACCTTTCTTGGAGCTAACTTAATAGACTCGTAGGTCTGGGTTACTCAGTGGCAACCAATTTTGTTGAATTATTTTTTGTTAGTTATAAATTAGAAAAAGAAAAGTGAATTAAGCAGTTTATTAATCAAATTTGTTGATTGATTTTAAAGATTAGTATAAGGTTTGATCTTTAGAAATATTTTATCCTAATGAATTTTAGTTTATATTTGATCCCCTAATTTTAGTCTACCTCTTTTAAACTTTAGGTTGGTTAGGAGTTGATTACTAGATTAGTTAAATTTGATTTAGATGTATGTTTAGGTTTGCCATTTAATGATTATTTATATATATATATATATATAT
>NW_021412014.1:0-390 GCF_001605985.2 Dendrobium catenatum | reverse complement strand
TGTATTGATTTGATTTCAATTGATCTTTCGCCGTATTAATTTGTTTGTTTATTGGGATTTGAGCTGAGAGATATAATTGACTGGAAAGTGCTTGATTAATTGAGATGATTTCCCTATTGTAGCATTGTACGTCGTCATTATTGAATCTGTCATAGTGTCAGTGAAGATTGTATTGATATCGAGTAAATCGTATTGAATAATTGGATTGACTGATTTGTAAGAGTACGTTCTGATACGAGTCCCTTATGGAATTAATTGATGCTATTGATTGCTATTAATTGATACAGCCATCCTATTGATTGGACAAATGATATAGATACAACGAATTGACTAGACGACACGATTGAGTGAACTGATAGTATTGACTGATAGACACTGCTACGATGATTG
>NW_021412013.1:0-221 GCF_001605985.2 Dendrobium catenatum | reverse complement strand
CTTCATGCAAAGGAAAAGAGTAAAAACAAATCGTTTTTAACATGGGGAAAAGATAAAAAGCAAAAAGTCTCCTGGGCAGACTTAGTTTCTGATTCATCAGAACATGAGCAAGATGATGAGGTATAAGTATGTTAAGGTTTGTTTGTGTGTTTTGTTTATGTGTCTTTTTTATGTGTTTGTATGTTTTTTTTATGTCTTGTTTGTTTAACTTGTTTAATAAT
>NW_021412012.1:0-3304 GCF_001605985.2 Dendrobium catenatum | reverse complement strand
CGCCCCAATCAAGTCTCTCCTCAAGCCAGGAAGTACAGCTCGTTCCTTCAGCATCCATTCCCACTACAGCCTCGCAATCTCATATACCCCCCGCTCGACATCCTATGACAACCAGAACTCAAACCGGCTCACTCAAACCAACCGTTCGCCTAAATCTACTCGCCCACAGAACCAACAACTTTGATCAGGATCCCGATCCTACAAGTTTTAAAGAAGCCGTCAAACAACACGAATGGAGGCAATCAATGGCCGAAGAATTCTTGGCTCTCCAAAAGCAAGGCACCTGGCATCTCGAACCACCCCCTCCCAATGCTCAAGTGTTAGGCTGCAAATGGACCTTCCACAAGAAATTTAACGCGGATGGCTCAATCGCACGTTTTAAAGCTCGTCTTGTGGCTCAGGGCAATCAGCAAGCACACGGCATCGACTACGCCGAGACATTCAGTCCCGTTGCGAAAATTCCAACCATCAGAGTCCTGTTCACCGTCGCACTTTTCCACAGTTGGACGGTTCAGCAATGGGATGTATCCAATGCCTTCTTGCACGGCCAGCTCAATGACACAGTCTATATGAATCAGCCATGGTGGTTCACCGATGAGAACTACCCCAACCATGTTTGCAGACTGCTCAAATCCATTTACGGTCTGCGTCAAGCACCCCGTCAATGGTACACTATGTTCACCAACCATCTTCTCAAGCTCGGGTTCGATTACAGCAAGGCAGATCCGTCCCTGCTCACCCTTCACCGGGACAAGACACGCATATTTTTACTAGTCTACGTCGACGACATCCTAGTCACCAGCAACGACGACAAAGCCATCTCCTCTGTTCTGATGGAACTACAATCCAAATTCAACATGAAAGATCTCGGCCCAGCACATCATTTTCTCGGCATAAAAATACAGAAACATTCAGATAAGTATTTTCTATCCCAATCCTCTTATGCTGAATCAATCCTAAGTTCTGTTAATTTAAACAACTGTAATCCTCTCTCTAATCCGTCTTGCACCAAATTACCAGACCAAATGCCCGACGACGCCATTCTCTCCGATCCAACCACCTACAGGAGAGTTACGGGATCTCTTCAGTACCTTACCTTAACTCGACCCGACATCACTCATGCCGTCAATGTACTAGCTCAACATCTCCACGATCCAACACCACAACATTCCTATCTGCTCAAGCGGTTGCTGCGGTACATCAAAGGAACGGTGAAACTCGGATTACCTATTCTCCCAGGACCACTTACTCTATCTACCTACTCCGACGCAGATTGGGCCGGCGATCCCAACACCCGAAAATCCACTACCGGACATTGCACCTTCCTCGACAATACTCTTATCTCCTGGACAGTCAAAAAGCAGAACACCGTAGCCAGATCCTCCACAGAGTCGGAATACCGTGCGTTAGCTGCCGCCACTGCAGATACCATCTAGCTGAAACGGCTGCTCACCGACTTCCTCATCCCATACAACCAACCGATTGACTTACTCTGTGATAACATGTCGGCCATCGCCCTGGCTCACAACCCTGTTTTCCACGCTCGAACAAAGCATATCGAGATCGATCACCGGTTTATCCGTGATCATATTCACAACCAAGTGATTCGGCTTCTACCGATCAGCACCACATACCAGTTAGCCGACATCTTAACGAAGCCATTATCCACATCCAGATTCAAGGAGTTACGATCCAAGCTAAAGGTTGCTAAATATTCAGGAAGAACCTTTAGCTTGACAGGGGCTATTAGAACCCTGGATTAAAGCCTCCAACGGCTAACTGATTTAGTATCCAATAAGAACATTACGCGTGTACCAGTATTGTCTATATATTAGCTTGTACCTAGGCTGAGTCAGATAATAAAACATAATAACATTTCTTGGTCTCTGTTCCTTCTTCTTCCTCAGCTCCGGCGTCTCTTCTTGCCGGAGTTATCTCCTCTCTGTTTCTACATGGTATCAGGCCTTTCTTTATTTTTCTACCCTCGTCAATGACAACCTCACAATTGGCTTCCTCCTCTGCGGACACCGACCAATTACCAGGCCCTCCGGTGGACAACTCTCCGATCTCTCCATCATTAAAATTCGTCGTCTCAAATCTCAAGACCATCGTCCCCAACCAACTATTGATCGACAACTACCCGATCTGGCGTCATCAAATCCTAAAATTGCTTCGTGCAAACGACTTCGATCAATTTCTTGCTCCGCCTCCTACCTCCGGCGAATCGCCCGATCAAACAAACGCTCTGTCCATCAAGAACTGGCGCATCACGGATCAAAATCTTCAGGCAGCCATCTGCTCGACGATTTCTCCGACCATCCTACCCTACATTATTCACCTCGACACAACCCACCAAATCTGGCAAGTTCTTGAAAGCCAATTTCAGGCAACCAGTCGCTCCAAGGTAATTCAGCTCAAGAACGAGCTCCACCACGTCTCTATGAAGAACTCATCGATGATCCAATATCTGACCGAGATAAAGAAATTAGTCGATCAAATCGCTTCCGCCGAGTCCACGATCGACTCTGAGGACATCATCCTGCACATCTTGAACTGGTTACCTCCCGCCTATCAATCATTCAAGACGTATATCCGCAACTATCCTTCCCCGCTTCGGCTAGAGAATCTATACGCCATGCTCATCAGTGAAGAGATCCACATAAGCGCAGATGCTGCTCGCCAATCTAGCGAGTCTATCCAGCAGACCGCTCTCTACGCCGGCAGGGGACGTGGACGCCGATCCAGAGGACGTTCCACGCAAAACTCCAGCAACACAAACCGTTCTGTTCAACAGCAGCCAGCCTCGATCTGTCAGATCTGCCTCAAGAAAGGTCACACGGCTGATGCTTGCTGGCATCATATGAACGCAAACTACACTCCATCTACAAACGTATCCAAACAGAATACTGCTCTAATGGCGAACCCCGAAGCATCGGCCGGCGATTGGTTTCTTGACTCCGGAGCCTCCTCCCACATGACCAACGCCGCTGACAATCTGTCTCAGCCAACGTTATACAATGGATCCGACGGCATTTTTCTCGGGGATGGAAGAAATATCCCCATTGCCCACTCGGGCACGGGCATTCTTCCTACCCCGAATCGTAAGCTCTTCCTATCAAATTTACTTCACGTCCCAAACATTTCCCATAATCTCTTATCTATTTCTAACCTTGTTAAAGATAACAATATTTCAATTACATTTGATCCGTCGGGATTTGTTTTCAAGGATCTGATGACCGATCAACAGCTGCTTCGAGGACCTTGTAGCGGCGGTCTATACAGGTTACCAAAGGAATCCGTATCT
>NW_021412011.1:0-220 GCF_001605985.2 Dendrobium catenatum | reverse complement strand
ATCGTAGCAGTGTCTATCAATCAATACTATCAGTTCAGTCAATATCAGTTCAGTCAATCGTGTCGTCTAGTCAATTCATTGAATCTATATCATCTGTCCAATCCATAGAATGGAATCGTATCCGAACAGATACTTGCAAATCAATCTATCGTTCAATCTCACTCATTTCCCGTCAATACGACGGTGCATGTATCCATATCCATAAAGAGAACAATCCATT
>NW_021412010.1:0-278 GCF_001605985.2 Dendrobium catenatum | reverse complement strand
AGATGAGGAGAGAAGAGAAAGAAGGAGAAGAAGACACATAGAGAGAGAAAGAAGGAGAGTGCACAGTGTTGTATTCATGAAATACATCAAGGTTGTTGGGACAAGAAAAAAAATTTCTCATACGCCGAAGTACTAAAATTGGTGTAAATTTTATATCTAAAAACACTGTTCTTAGACTTCATTTGGGATGATTTTCTTAATGTTTCTTAAAACAGCTTTTAGTACAAAAAAAAATTTAATTTTTGTATTAAAAAACTAATTTAAGAAGCAGTAAGAAA
>NW_021412009.1:0-200 GCF_001605985.2 Dendrobium catenatum | reverse complement strand
TTTTAAGAATTAAATCAGATTTATTAGAATTTTATTAGAACTAAAGGGTTATTTCTAAGGGGCATTATTATGGTTCCTACTTGGGAAACCAAATGGACTCTAAATTTGATGAAATTTGGACCATAAGATCACCTGAACCTAAGGACTAAACCCACCAAATTTGGCTCAAATGGAGTACTCTAAGGTGGTTAACTAAACCA
>NW_021412008.1:0-926 GCF_001605985.2 Dendrobium catenatum | reverse complement strand
TTCTCACCCTAATCTCTCCCAAGATGAGAAATTTTGTTTGTGAGCTCTCTTAATCATCCCACATATTCCCCATGTCAGATCCACTGCCAAACACACGCTAGCGATGAACTTTCTGTCCACCCGAGCTTAAGGATGTCCCAAGGCTTTTTCCCATCGATCCAAGGCATATCAAGGATCAATTTCAAGAAGGAAATTATACAAGGACAATCCACAAGATCAACTGTATAAAGATCTTCTGAATCCATTCATTGGAATGAGGAAAATTTGAAGCCCTAATTAGAACATGTAAATTTAAATAGCTCTTCATAGAGTGTGTTTTAGATCCTAAAAATAGTCCCCCATGAATGCTCTTCATTCATGTATTATGTATTTAAAATTTCATTAATTTTGATCGATTTGATCGATCAAACAAAGCAAAAAATAAATTTAAGCTTCCGGTTCACCCTAGGTGCGGGTGTGCGAGATCTCCGCCGTTGATCATCTAATCAACGACGAACATTCAGTCATTATGCGATCTCTTTCGAACCGCAAAAATGGGTCCACAATTTTGCTCTCAGTCCAGCGAGATCACTGAAGTCCACGCCATACAATGGAAGATCAGACGGTGGGAAAGCAAATCCGACGTGGTTAAGGTTGTAGTGCTAATTTGCACACTGTAACAATCATGGCCAATGATTTCCCTGCGGCATAATCATTGGCAATCATTGCCAAACCACGTCTGCGGTTCTGGGACCAACAAGACCCCGCAACGTTGGTATCCCACCGCCGTTTTAATAAAATTTGTTTTATAATTAATTTTAGACCTTTTTTAATGAGATTTCTTTAAATATTAATATAAAATTATTTTTAAAATCCAAAAAATACAAATAATATATAAATTTGTTCAAAAAAATATTCCCTTTATTTTAAAAATAAAATTAGCTTTA
>NW_021412007.1:0-879 GCF_001605985.2 Dendrobium catenatum | reverse complement strand
CCACCTTTGTTTCACACCGAGGCCGTGAAGTTTATTTTACCTTCCTTGAGGCTAAGCTAATAGCCTCTTAGGCCTGGGTTACCCAGTGGTACCCGATATAATTAAATAGCTTAAGTTGATTAAGGTTTGAAGGTTAATGGATTTTATTTGAAGTTGTTTAATTGTTGGTTTAAGAGTTGGTTAAACATTTCTGGTGTTTTTAAAACAATTTTGAATTTTTAAGAATTTTGGGAATATTTTAATGATTTAATTAAGGGGTTAGAAATTGACTTTTTAATAAAAAGTGTTTTATGGAAAGTTAGCATTTTATTAAAATACTAGACTTTAATACGATCAGTTAGAAGGTAAGTACACTAAAATTGGATTTTTCTACATTTAGTTACGATGGTTTGAAGTTTTGAACTGATTTTGACCTAAGTTTGACCAAAAGGTTGACTTTTGAAATTAATGATTTTCTGGAACTTTGATATTTTTCATAAATTTTAGACATTTTTGTTAGTTGATTGCAAGTTAATTTGGTCAATTTCAATTTTTCTGGAATTAGTAATGAATTTTTGAAGTTTGACTATTTATTAAGATTTATTTAATGGTTTAATTAGAGGGCTTTTATTGGTTTGAATCCGAATAGATTCCAAACTCCTTGAAATCTGCTTCAAAGGCCAGGAATGACCTAAGGAGAGATTCCCAAGTGTTTTGGAAATTTTAATTATTATTAATTAATTATTACAATTAAATATTCAACTTCAATTAAAATTAAATTATGGTTCAATTTGCTGTCAAATCAGAGGGGTTTTAATTTTTATTGTTTAAGGATTCAAATCTGGTCAGTTAAAGGTCTTAAGCATATTTTTTGGGTTTAAATTTGATTTATTACAATTT
>NW_021412006.1:0-219 GCF_001605985.2 Dendrobium catenatum | reverse complement strand
AAATTGATCATGCTAAAGCAAATATTGGAAACACCTTTAGGTAGTTGCTGCAGTTCTGTTGGAGTGAAGAAGAACTTTTTTAGCCATAGTGAAGAGCGAACTGATCATCATCCTTCAGGTAGTTGCTGCAGTTTTATGTTTAAAATGACTTAATGTGCTGTTATTCTTTATCCAATGTGTTATTATAGTCTGTATGTAAAATTTTACAAATCATGCATG
>NW_021412005.1:0-257 GCF_001605985.2 Dendrobium catenatum | reverse complement strand
AGCTTACTAGTGCCATGTAGAATTGGGCAAGCTTGCCAGTCCAATGTAAGGGATACCTAATGGCTGAAATGTTATCTAAGGGACATTGGCAACCTGCTTTAAGTCCAAGATCATCTAGAATAGAAGGCCAGTGAGTTGAAGTATAAAAGAGATGTACTCAATGGTTGAAGTACCATAATATGCTAAGCTTAGAAGCCTCAAGATTGGTGTTTTCCTGTTGTTAGAATTGGATATATGGGGATGAAAGCACCCAGCTA
>NW_021412004.1:0-338 GCF_001605985.2 Dendrobium catenatum | reverse complement strand
GGGTACAACCAAATAGAAGGGATTGATTTTGAGGAGACCTTTGCCCCGGTAGCTAGATTGGAAGCCATTAGAGTGCCCGTAGCCTTTGCCTGTTATAAGAGATTTAAACTTTTTCAAATGGGCCTCAAGAGTGCCTTTTAAATGGGGTAATAGAAGAGGATGTGTTTGTAGAGCAACCCCTAGGTTTTGAGAGTCCCTAATTTTTAAATCATGTTTACAAATTAAAAAAAAAAACTTATATGGATTAAAATAAGCACCCAAAGCTTCGTACAAGAGGCTTAACACATTCTTACTAGAGAGGAAATTTGTTAAGGGGAGCGTCGACACCACACTTTTTT
>NW_021412003.1:0-319 GCF_001605985.2 Dendrobium catenatum | reverse complement strand
GAGGCAGACAACAACTACAAGGAAACAATTGAAACATTCGAACAATGGGATCGTAATGATCAGTGTGATCCTCCTTTCCCCGATATTGTCAGCTCAAACAAAGCAGGCATTCCTTCTGAAATTTATGAAGGTCAAATATTTTATAACAAAGAAGATTTACAGGTTGCAATTAATGGTTGATCCATTTCACAAAATATTGAGTACATAAATTCAACTTCCAACAAAAGTCGTCTCACTATTTTATGTAGTCAATATAATAATGTGCATAGGGCTTGTTCTTGACGTTTACATGCATCACGAAGTAAAAGACTTGGTGGCC
>NW_021412002.1:0-290 GCF_001605985.2 Dendrobium catenatum | reverse complement strand
AAAAAATTCCAAATTGAACAAACTCAAAAGAATTTGACTCCATTAAGGGTCTATTAAGAAAGTTGCTATTTGCATGTTTATATTATTGCAACATGTATAGTTTTGATAATTCCAAATAATATTATTTTAAGTTTTGTTATCTCCTAACATTTTTTGAAAGATTTGTTCTTGCTCTTGTGTGGACTAACATTTTAGGAAATTCGAACTCCAGACTAATGACAACTTTAAATCAAATGCAACATAAGATAGTTTGTAAATTGAAGCTTGTATTTTTCTTTGCATTGAGTTTG
>NW_021412001.1:0-231 GCF_001605985.2 Dendrobium catenatum | reverse complement strand
AAAGAAGATCGGCCAGAGCATCACCCTGGATGCAAAGCTGGATGATTAAAAATTGGCTTGATCGTCCAGGATGATCTCACGATCGTCCAGGACGATCTCACGATCGTCTTGGCCGATCAGTTCAAATCAGAGGAAAATCATCCTTACAATAGCCCTGGATACGAGCTGGCCGAAATTTATCGTCATGAAGTAACTTAAGGTTTTTTTGACTGGATCGTCCTGGCCGATCGT
>NW_021412000.1:0-239 GCF_001605985.2 Dendrobium catenatum | reverse complement strand
AAAATTGGGGAAAATGCCCTTGAACATCTTAAAATGGAAAGATAAAATTTGTACATGTCAAAAACATGTTCAATTTAATTCTCACAAAATTCTAGGCCTGGTGGACTTTTAAGGAGTAATTAATAAATTTAATAAAATGCTAAAATTGAAATTAAGCCTAATACTGACCTAACCAGGGTCTGGAACCATAGGGCTTTTGAATATCTCCTTGAGACCTTTCCAATGAGCCTAAGAACACC
>NW_021411999.1:0-221 GCF_001605985.2 Dendrobium catenatum | reverse complement strand
AATATTCTTACAATAATATTTTAATTAATATTATCATATCATTTTATCATGATTTCTTTTGTTTATTTGAGGATTATTTCATGAGTTTTTATTTGTTTTACTGTCTTCTCATTTTCATATTCTTTTTAAATTATTATGTGATTTTTTATTGGCGTTATTTTATCAAGAATTTTTTTTAAATCCTTTTTTATAGGATTTATAATTGATATATCATCAAAAAA
>NW_021411998.1:0-252 GCF_001605985.2 Dendrobium catenatum | reverse complement strand
TATTTCAATCCCTAGTTTTCTTGGAATCCAAGTTGAAAAATTTCTGAATTCCTCAAACGATTCAGTCTTATGAAAAAGAAATCTAACCCAAGTGAATCTTGAAAAATCATCCATAATAACAAATCCGTATACCTTCCCTCCTCGACTTATAGTTAATTCCTATTGGTCCAAAAAGATTTATGTGAAGAATTTCCAATGGTTTACTAGTTCTAGTATAGTCTAGTTTTGGTATACCTCTCACTAAGTTCTTTT
>NW_021411997.1:0-353 GCF_001605985.2 Dendrobium catenatum | reverse complement strand
TTAATATAATTAAGCTTTAATTGAGACAGTTTTTTATTACTTCTTAAAGTATATTTTTAGTTTTAAAATTATAATTTTTTACTAAAAAATTGCTTTAAAAATAGTAAGAAAATTATTTCAAACAAAACTTTAATTTCAATAAAATTATGATTTTGAAATTCCTAATATTTTCTTAATACTTTTGAAATATTATTATATGTGTTGATTAAATATTTTTGGCAACATATTTTTAATATTATTTCATATCACATTTAATTAAAAAAGATGGTATTAACCCATCGTTTTTAGTGTTCTCCTATATAAATATAATATATATAAAAAATGTGCATTGGGTATACTTTTATGTCTATTTT
>NW_021411996.1:0-311 GCF_001605985.2 Dendrobium catenatum | reverse complement strand
CTCTCTCTATCTCTCTCTCTAACTCTCTCTCTATTGCACTCTCTTGCTCTCTCCCTTGCTCCTTACTCTCTCTCTCTCTCTCTCACTATCTCTCTCTTGCTCTCTCTCTCTCTCTATCTCTCTCTCTCTCGGTCTCTCTCTTGCTCTCTTTCTCTCGCTCTCTTTCTCTTGCTCTCTCCCTTGCTCTTTCTTGCTCTCTCTCACTCTCTCTCCCTCTCTCTCTCTCTCTCTCCTTCTTTCACTCTCTCCTTCTTTCACTCTCTCTCTCTTTCTCTCACTCTCTTTCTTTCTCTCTCTTTATCTCTCTCTCG
>NW_021411995.1:0-666 GCF_001605985.2 Dendrobium catenatum | reverse complement strand
ACTAGGACAATCCGAAACAAAGATTGAACAATCAATCACTTCCAGAATTGCATTAGAATTTTCAACAAAAATTCTCAAGAAAATAGGTGCATAAATAGACTTGATCAAAATCCTTATCAAAGAACCTTCGCTATTCACATTTCTCGGAATTTCCAAGATTATTTCTGCCAATATCGACAAAAAACCAAAAACCTCTCGTCTTAGAAATTGTTCCGACAAAATTAAATACAAATCAATAAAAACAAACAAGAATGCAAAGATCTTTCTCCGCTCTTCATCTCTCATATTGTTCTTCTTTCCTTCAAGAACAACAAAGACATACCAATGAAAATCAACGGCCATACAAGGCTAATGAAGCTCCACCGATCATAAAAGATCTGTCAGAATCGATCTTCTTTCTAACATTATATGACCCTCAGGAAGATGGAGATCTAATTGACTCCAATAAATTGCCAATACTCCAAGATCATAACGATCCGAGAAAATCATCCAGAGCACAGAGAACGATCTCCACTCTTCTCCTCTCAACGAATTCATCTCTCTGTCAATAACAACAAGGATGTAACAAGAACCTCCGTCGGCTATACAAGGCTGACGAAGAACCACCGATCGCTGAACCTCCGTCAAAATCGCTCTGTCAAAATCGCTCGCTCGCTAATCTGAGTA
>NW_021411994.1:0-262 GCF_001605985.2 Dendrobium catenatum | reverse complement strand
AAATGCTGAAATTAAATCACACTTGGCCGTGCTCTGACTATTGGGGGCTAAGCAGCTGAAGCAGGTACCTAAAGCAGTTATACGTAATTTATTAATTTTTAGCCCCCTTTTAGCAGCATCATATGAGCACGGCCACCTGTAGGAAGACAACATTAGTATAAAAGAGCGTGCCTAACCTATGGGTATTCTAACGTCACAGCAACAGTGCAGGAAGAAAGACAATATAAAAATAACACAGCAGAAAAGCTACAACAGGTAGCAA
>NW_021411993.1:0-234 GCF_001605985.2 Dendrobium catenatum | reverse complement strand
AGCCAAATTCAGGATACTCAAACCCTAGGAAAATCAATTATTTAATGCATACAAATCAAAAGGAATTCCCTCAACAGTCCCTACATTCAATTTTCCTCCTAAAATCCATTAAAAAACCTTTCTATTCGGCCCTGTTTGATCCAGGCGGGCATGCGGCTGAACGGGAGGCGGAAGTTCCGCCTCGTTGTGGCTGGGCTGGTCCCTCGTGGACCGGCTGGACCGGTCCATTGGACC
>NW_021411992.1:0-214 GCF_001605985.2 Dendrobium catenatum | reverse complement strand
GAGGGGTACGAGTGTACCCCTACACACCTTATTGGTGGGTTAGTCCTCTACTTTTCCAGAGGCTATAAATCCTACCCATCCGCGTCACATAGATGACGTCACCTCCTTCTTTCTCTCGTGCATGTTAGAATGCTTGGCCTCTCTCTCTTTTTCTCCAGTTTTTCTTCAGATCGGCCGGATGTTGACTGAACCTTGTGTGATTGATCGAGCCAAG
>NW_021411991.1:0-269 GCF_001605985.2 Dendrobium catenatum | reverse complement strand
CTGAAGACTCATGTCGGGACCAATCTTTGTCCTAAAGCCCTCAACTGTCAAATCTTTGATCAGGTCGGGCTGATTGAAAGGGTAAGTGCCCTCCCTACCTCCTTTCGTGGGGAATAGATGCCGAGTGGTTGACGGATTTTCAAAAAACCAAAAGAGGATTTTTTAATTAAATCCTATTTAATTAACATGCATCGTAATTGCAAATTGAAGGATTTGAGGGCCTGTACTGGGACCAATAATCATCTCGAAGCCCTAGGCCGTCGAATCTT
>NW_021411990.1:0-298 GCF_001605985.2 Dendrobium catenatum | reverse complement strand
AAAGCTACATAAAATTAAAATAAAAAAAATTCTAAGCTTGCCAAATGAAGGTTTTAAACAAAATCAAAGGTGAGCGGCCGAATTTAAAAAAAAAAACTGATTATTAGTTTAATTTAGTTAAAGAACTTAATTTGAATTAAATTTTAGAAGGAGCAGAACTGAAAAATCAGTTAAAGGGTTTGACAAAATCACGGTTTTAAAAAAATCATGATTTGAATTTTCCGGTTTCTTGAGAAAACGAAAAAAGTTACCGATTTTTTTTTCCAATATCATTTATTTAATATATATTATAAAAATT
>NW_021411989.1:0-258 GCF_001605985.2 Dendrobium catenatum | reverse complement strand
TTTGAGTTATAATGCCTCTTCCTAGGTTTTGGCAATTTATCAAAAGTAGATGTCATCCTAATTTTCTTACATGCTTCTAAATCATTTTGAATCTTCAAATTAGTGGTTTTTAAAACTTCATTTTCAATCCTCAAATTTTTCTCTATCTCCTTAGACTTCTTAAAATTAGCTTCAAGTGATGTGTATGTGTCTTTTAATGCATCAAAATTTTCAACTAGCTTACAATGATTTTTATTTAACTCATCAAATTCATCAAGT
>NW_021411988.1:0-823 GCF_001605985.2 Dendrobium catenatum | reverse complement strand
ACTTTTAACAAATCTGCTGTGGTAACTAATAAAAAAAACAACAAGCTTGTAATATAAGTAGTTAATCATGGCCAATCAATTACAACTTTTTACTTTGTGGATCAACAAAAATTAATTCTTTATTGGCAAAATAAAAAATAAATAACTGGTGTGGCTCCGTGTTTATTATCTTAGTGTGGTGTGGCTCCGTGTTTATTATCCTAGTGTGGTGTGGCTCCATGGGGATTATTACTTTCTTTTGACATCTTTTAGTTTATTACTAATGCATTATTAACTTCTATGAATTTGATGAAAATAATGTTCAAATTCAATTCAGAACCATTTGTTTTTGTATTCATAGATAATAAACACGGAGCCATACCACACTAAGATATTAACTATGAAAATTGGGAGAAACAAGTATATATATCTCTTCTATCTCATTTTCTTCTCACATGCATCATTCTTAGCGTCTACATACTTAGAAAATACAAGAAAAAGTAAGTTATAACCCCAAGGGACCAACCATTGAGAAAAACGAGAAAAAATAATTGTTCAGTCCGTCTATTAGCGTTGCGACATCAGTTTGGGGCGCTGCAACACTCAGTCTCTGTCTTGACCTGTTGTGGCACCATATCTTGCGTTGCGGTGCTCTTCTCTTTGTCGTTTAAGGAACACGGCGCTGCGGCGCTCAGGTATGCAGTGCCGAGGTCGGGGCGTTGTACGGAAGAAGAAAAGTTTTCAGGTGGTGAACTCCCCACACCCCTCAATGTACACGACAAGTTTTGATGTCCGAGACAATAGAACAACCCGATTGATCAACACAATCAGATTCCACACATAA
>NW_021411987.1:0-254 GCF_001605985.2 Dendrobium catenatum | reverse complement strand
CATGATTATATAAATATATTCCTTTTGGCTAAAGTAAATTTTTAGTACAAAATTTCTTAAACTAAAGTTTTGTTTGGGAAGGCTTTATTCTCTTTCTAAAACTATTTTTTAGTACAAAAATTATTTGAATTTGAAAAATTTGTACTAAAAAATCACTTTAAAAAGCAGTACGAAAGCTGTCTCGAACGACAACTTTCTTATTGCTTTATGAACTAGTTTTTTAGTACAAATATTTCAAAATTAAAATATTTTTG
>NW_021411986.1:0-433 GCF_001605985.2 Dendrobium catenatum | reverse complement strand
AGAGAATATATCATGCAAGTATGAAAACTCTTAGGAATGTTATCCAAAAAGACCTAGTTAAAGGCATACCCGTGTTAGATTTCATTAAGGACCACCTATATGATGCCTGATAACTTGTTAAACAAATTAATTCTCCTTTAAATTCAATTAAGGGCATTAATACCTCTAGGCCACGTTAAATTCTCTATATGGACCAATTTTGACTGTTTAGTACTGTAAGCCTAGGAGGAAAGTCATATTGATTTGTAATCATTGATGACTATTCTAGATTCACTTGGGATTGATTCCTACCATAAAAAAGTGAATCGTTTGAAGAGTTTAGAAACTTCTCCACATGGATACAAAGAAACTTAATATGTGAAATATCTACCATTCATAGTGATCATGGTAAAGAGTTATGAGAATAAAAATTTTGAATCCTATTATTAAGAGA
>NW_021411985.1:0-489 GCF_001605985.2 Dendrobium catenatum | reverse complement strand
GGGCGGACCAGGCGTTCGAGCGGGCGGCTTGCTCCTTCGACGATCTTCCCTTCCTGTCGGATCGGGCTCCTCCACCGAGCTGGAACCAGAGATCGAAACAGGTTCCTCCACCGAGTGTGGGAAGATGCTCGTGCGGTTTTGTCGATCGAGTGGAAGAGCAGGAATGCAGGATCAGGTTTCCCTTCTCTCGTTCAGAGATCGGGACGGACTTCCGATAGGCTTCGGAAGTATCTTCCGCACTGAGGGTTTCACACGGGTAAGACTGCTCCTTCGTTTCCTTCGTGGCTGTTCGTCTAGGCTCCTTCGTTGACAGTCCTAACGAAGTCGAGGCGTCCGCCTGCAGTAGCAACTGGCAGGATCGACAGAGGATCGACACTTCTGCGTCGGGCTCTTGCAGCGTCAGAGGGTTGGATCGTTCGACAATGAAGGCCTCCCGATCGGCTCTGATACCATGTTAAAGCGGAGAATTTGAGAGGGAAAAGCTTAACT
>NW_021411984.1:0-1164 GCF_001605985.2 Dendrobium catenatum | reverse complement strand
GTATAAGTTTATTCAAGTGTTATACATAATATATAGATGTTTATGCACGCTATCTATAAATAATATACACATTATGTATAAGTTTATACACGTACTGTACAATGATTATACATATTATATATATGTTTGTACACACTATGTATAAGCTTTATAAAGACTATGTACAAGTTTTACACACACTATGTATAAGTTTTATAAGTAATATAAAAGTATTATACATACTATATAAAAATTTATACATGATATATACAAGGATTTTAAACAGTATAAATAAAAATTAAGCACACTATATATAAGTTTATACACGCTATATATAAGCATTATACACAATATGTATATGGTAGGTATAAGTATTATACACACTTTGTACAAGTTTATACATGCTATGTAAAAGCATTATACATGAATTATATAAGTTTATACACGCTATGTACAAGCATTTTACACATTATGTACAAGATTATACATACTATATATAAGTGTTATACACACTATTTATATGTTTATTATCTTAATATACAAATTTATACACACTATAAATAAGTTTATACATTCTATATACAAGCATTATACACACTATGTATATATTTGTAACACTATATATAAGCATTATATAAAGTATGTACAAGTTCTTACATGCTATGTACAAGCATTATACACACTATGTATAAGTTTATACGAGTATTATAGATGCTTGTACAAGTATTATACACACTTTATACAAGTTTGCATAACATGTATAAACTTGTACATAGTGTATAAAAATTATGTATTTAATATTTATAAACTATACATATTATGTATAAGCCTTGTATATAGCATGTATAAACTTGTATATAATATGTAAAAATTATATATATAGCGTGTATAAACTTATACATGTTGTGCATAATCCTTATACATAGCGTGTATACACTTATACAGATTGTGCAAAATATGTTTCATAGTTTTTATAATCCATACACATAGCGTGTATAAACTTATATAAAGTATGTATAATGCTTTTGAATAAACTTGTGCATAGTATGTATAATGCTTATACATAGAATATCTACGGGAAAATACGCGAATACCGTCTGATTTTTCAACGAAAACTTTTGGACGGTAATAAACGGCGCAGTCACCGCCGGATTTGTTCGACGTAAGGTTTGCGTCAACTGTTCC
>NW_021411983.1:0-533 GCF_001605985.2 Dendrobium catenatum | reverse complement strand
GCCCAATGAATTTTTCCACTTCAACCATCCAAACTTAAATTCTACTAATAATATCCCCATCTATTTCATCATTACTCTCAACAATAGAACCAAGATATCCAAAACATGTACTCTTATTAATGACTTGATCGCCCAAAGTTACAATCTCCACACTAGATCTATTATTACTAAAATTACACTCCATATATTCAGTTTTAGATCTACTCAAACAAAAGCATTTGGACTCTAAAATTGACCTCCATAATTCACGTTTACCTTCAACTCCCTCTCTACTCTTATCAACAAGAAAAATATCATTAGCAAAAAGCATACATCAGGTATAACCTCTTTCAAATGCCTAATGAGAACATCCATGACTAAAGCAAAAAAGATATGGGCTTAAGGTTGATCCCTATGTTGCACGGATACTCCTATTTAAGAGGCGTACTGTATCGGACACGTGTCGGATACGGATACACCTCCGATACGGTACGGATACGTGTCGGATACGGCTTTGCCGTGTTCGATTAAAATATTATTTAAATTTGACTGGA
>NW_021411982.1:0-245 GCF_001605985.2 Dendrobium catenatum | reverse complement strand
CATTTATGTATTTTGATTGATTTAGAAAGGTTTCATCATCTAATTATTTTATGCTAAACCCCAAAAAGAAGGATAACTCTCCCATCATACTCATCTCAAACTCTCTACTCATTATTTTAGAAAACTCATCACAAAGTTTGTTATCAGAAGATCCAAAAAGTATGTCATCCACATAAATTTATACGAGCAAATCATCTCCAACTTTCCGAAGAAAAAGGGTGGTGTCTATGCTCCCCTTAACAAAC
>NW_021411981.1:0-267 GCF_001605985.2 Dendrobium catenatum | reverse complement strand
GGCCAAACCAGAGAGAAATAAAATCTAGAATCTCTCTTTGTCTCTCCCCCTCTCTCTCTCTCTCTCTCTTTCTCTCTCTTATAAGTGTAACTGTGTAAGAATCCATCAATGATCCAGTCATCCAGCCCGTGAAAAGGAGTGTGTTTGTATTTCTACAATGGTGTTATGCTTATTTTTTTAATTGTTGTCTCTTGGAAATATTTTTTTTACCTCCTATGATCCAGCCTGTGCATTTCACTGTGGTTTGGATTTTATTCACATATATTT
>NW_021411980.1:0-215 GCF_001605985.2 Dendrobium catenatum | reverse complement strand
AGAGAGAGAGAGAGGAGTAGAAGAAGTAGAAGAAGAAGAAGGAGAGAGAGAGACAAAGAGAAAGGAGTAGAAGAAGAACAAGAAAAAGGAGATAGTGAGAGAGAGAGAGAGCTAATCACTTTTTTTAGGAAAAGAGTAAAAAGAAAAAGGAGAGAGAGATAGGGCTAATCACTTTTTTTAGGAGAAGAATAAGAAGAAAAAGAAGGGAAGAGAGA
>NW_021411979.1:0-445 GCF_001605985.2 Dendrobium catenatum | reverse complement strand
ACGTGTCAGTTTTTTTTTTTGGTGGTCCATGACATGACAAATTAGTAGATGAAAGGGATGGCCTCATTCTCCGATGTCAATCTTGTAAATAATATATTTTTGTATGTCGTTAAGCGAATTTTTATTTGGTTCAGTGTAAGGATACAGAGGAACATTCTGTTGTAGGCTAAATCTCATCTATACCGAGGTGTATCGAGTTTTTTTTTAGAAAAAACTCGGTACACCTCGGTATATGCGGGATTTTGCCTATAACCGGATGTTCCTCTGTATCCGATCGGAAGACGTAATAATTGTTCTTCGTTAAGCACATACAAAAGTGGAAAAAGCGTCATCCGGGCCCGCATTTGATTAATCAGAAGCTACTGGATCGACCCATCTGATTAACTATTTAATTTTATTTAAATAAAATAATTAATTTCTAAACGAATTATATAATTTGTGCCTA
>NW_021411978.1:0-225 GCF_001605985.2 Dendrobium catenatum | reverse complement strand
TCCATAAATGGAATTTCCAAATTTGGAAAGAATTTGTTTTTTAAAATTCAAATTCCAATGAGAACTAGGGGAGGGAGGTGTGGGGACGTGGTGGAGAGGGAAGAGGCCGGCGGCAAGGTGGCCGGCCGGCGGAGCTAGGGTGGCCGGAGGCTAGTGGCTCCAAGGGTGGCGATGCTAGTGAGGGGTTTGGCTTCTTCCAACTATTGGATTTTGCTTGCGGTAGAA
>NW_021411977.1:0-1045 GCF_001605985.2 Dendrobium catenatum | reverse complement strand
TTACTTGGATGAAAAAATGATATCTAAATATGACATACTTATAATTGAATCGAGTGGCTCAATAAGATGAATCCAACGAGCCAAGAATGTTAAATTATGACTTTATTAAGGCGCTTAAAAAGTTAAAAAATACTCCTTGATTAGGAGAATCAATACAGTCCATATGATGGAGCACTCTGAACCTGCCCCAAATCTTCTCTATATTTACCTGATGTACCAGTCATTAAAATCTATAAATAGTCCCTATTGTTTACATAAAGGGGATTTTGGCCGGAGATTAGAGAGAGCTTTAAGGCTTCAAGAATTCCAGCACCACCACCATCAAACCCCCATCAGCCATCGTCAAACAACCGCCCGGCCGATGATGATGACCAAAATTCCACTCAGCTGCTGACCATAGCAAGACTTCTGCTTGACCATTGTCGGACCACTGCCTAGAAGTTAACTGTGGCCAGACATCCACCTAGCCACCAATCATCAATAGACGACTGCCAGGTCACTGACCACCACTTGACTTCCACTCCCCCAAGGAAGGGCCTCATTTGTAATCGATAAAAAACAATAGTGGATTCATTCAAACTGGGCCAGTCCCCATTGCTTTTCCCCCTTTTAAGGGGTTTCCACTTAAAAACTCTGGTGTGTCTTATGAATTATACACAGTCTTTTTTATCTAATTGTGTGTTGGATCTTTGTACAAAGCTAAAATGTTAAAGTATACAGTTCTCTATTGCAAATATTCTAAGACACAACAAGAATGTATTTTAAGCTTAATATGATTTAAAAGGATTCAAAATCATTCAAGACAAGTCAATTTTATGTTGATAAAATTTAATTATACTTTATTTTCATTAAATTGAATTTAGGACATGTTAATTTAACTTGGAAGAGTTTATATTTTAAAAAAAATGCGAGGATTACGTGTTGCTTTTAAATTAGCTCAAATTGAAATAATGTGGATTGAGATTAATTTTTATTGAAGAGATTTGATAATTTTTTAAATGAATATGAGTTAATTAGAATTATTTAGTACAAATTAAACCTACAT
>NW_021411976.1:0-431 GCF_001605985.2 Dendrobium catenatum | reverse complement strand
TTTCTTTCTGTAGGATTAGACATGCTCCTGGTGGACAACGCCCTTCATGACACCATTCTGGTTGAATCCAATTTTTTCCATTAGGTTAGGATTCTTCCTTTTCTAAGGATTAGATGTGTGAGTGGAGGATAACGCTCTTCGTAGCTCCATATTAATTTAATCATATTATTTTATTAAGTTAGGATTTTCCTTTGCTTTGGATTTTAGATGTATCGGTGGTAGATAACGCCCTTCGTGGCACCATTCTACTTTTAATCCAATTTTCTTTTTTTTCCTTTAGGTTAGTTTTCTTCATTTCCGTAGGATTAGACGTGTTAGTGGGGGATAATGCCCTTTGTGGCACTACCCTAGTTTAATCTTGTTTTCTTTTCCTTTAGGTTTGGATTCTTTCTTACCTTATGATTAGTTGTCTTAGCGACGAAAAACACCCT
>NW_021411975.1:0-392 GCF_001605985.2 Dendrobium catenatum | reverse complement strand
ACGGGACGATCAGACAGTTATCTCCTATTGAGCACATGGAATGAATAAGAACTAGCTTGAAAAATTGGCTAAGTCCTATTCATCCGGGACAAAATTAAATATCGTCCGGGACGATCTGGTCTCTGTAAAATATTCATCTAGACGAAATTAATTATCGTCAGAAAATGATTTGCTCTAGGTTAAATTTTCATCCAGACGAAATTAATTATCGTCCAGGACGATCTGGTCTCTGTAAAAATTTCATCCAGACGATACAACCGACTTAGGATGGTTTTTCTGCAGTTTCTAGAACTGACCTTGTAATAACTGTTCGTACCGCACGAACTTAGTTCGTACGGGACAATCAGCTTGTACAAAAATATTTCGTACACATATGCAAATAGGTTCGTTTC
>NW_021411974.1:0-807 GCF_001605985.2 Dendrobium catenatum | reverse complement strand
AATTCACTTTTATTTTATTAAGGGCAAAAAGGGAAGATTTGGTTAAATAGTACATAAATGAACTTCGGCGAATTTTTATTTCAAAACCGTGCGAAATTGGATATAAGTTCTTAATACCGTTTCGATCGAAATTTTGTGACGAATTTAATAAAATTTATTTCGTCGAATTCCGATGACATTGAAATTTCACTTAAGTTCGTTGCGGCGCATAGATATGCGTGCAACGCACTCAAATGATGAATTCCGGGTTTTACAGTTATCCAGGATGGAGCGAGGGCCCTCCGGCCTATTCTGAGATGGAATATTGGAAATGGTATTCAAATTAATGTGCTCCAAGATTTTTGGATCTTGGACCGTAACATTGATAAGTGGCCTACGTTAATGAATGTGGAGGAGGTGGAAAATACTAAGGTATGTGATTTCCTGAATACCTCGTTACAGTGGAATGAGGATATGATTAAGCATTGTTTTGGGGACATTAAGGCAGAGCGTATCTTGGTAATTGAAGTTTGTAAAGATACCCAGGTGGCAGTCCTGAACTCATTCATGCTAGAAGGGATATGACGGTTGCTGCTATGGCTTATAAGGTCAATTTCGGGCTGAAGGAGTTCAAATTTAGCTGGCTTTATAACCTTAAACTGCATCCTCGGGAGAGGTTTTTTGGTGGAGATTGGTTAAGGATGTTGTTCCAACTGCTTAGTGGCTTTTCTGCGGGAAATTGGCCGACAACTCACAATGCCCATGGGACTGTAATGTGGAAGAAAATCCTTATCATTGTACTACTCAATGTGCTAAATTGAAGCAGGT
>NW_021411973.1:0-900 GCF_001605985.2 Dendrobium catenatum | reverse complement strand
GTCACCCAACTTTTCTCCTGAAACTCTTAAAGGACTTACAGCTCCTATTTGGATTCGTCTGCCTTGCCTTCCCTTGCATTGATGGGATGAGGAAACTATTTGTAGAATTGCTTCCAAAATTGGCTCCCCAATTTATCTGGATGGTAATTCATTTAAATGGGGAAAAAGGGAGTACGCACAGGTCTGTGTTTGATTAAATTTGGATGAAAAGATTCCTAAAGGAGTTTGGATAGAAGGGTTGCATGGAAGATCATTCCAAAAAGTTGAATATGAAAGAATCTCTTCTCTATGCTACCATTATGGTAAATTGGGGCATACAAAGAACCGTTGTTCTTTACTTATCCAACCTTCTTCAGTAACAGCTCCTGAGGTTGGTAAGAAGATAGTAAATTCAGCAGAAGAAATAGGTAAAGACTATGTTCAAGATGAATTGGGACCCTGGATTCAAGTCAAATTCAGAAAAAACAGGCAGCCGGGATCTTCTTATATAAAGCAGAAATCAGAATTTATGAAGACAATAAGTATCAAGCAGAAAACTGTTAGGCAAGTCTATATGCCAGTCCAAGCTAATCAGGACAGAGAAGAGGGAGAAATCATTGAACCAATGAAGTTGCAGATTCCGAGTAATAAGACTGCAAACTCTAAGGTGGATAGCTTTATTCCAGATGTGACTATGAATAATAGTTTCAGTACTTTAGAAGAAGAAGTTCTGGATCATTCGGAAGAAGGCTCAAAAGGCTTTAACAACTCATCGGATAAAGATGCTTCTAAATCCTTGTTAGAGCTCTTGTAAATCCTGAGGATAAAAATGCTAATATTAGG
Organism: Dendrobium catenatum; assembly: GCF_001605985.2. Lineage (NCBI taxonomy): Eukaryota > Viridiplantae > Streptophyta > Magnoliopsida > Asparagales > Orchidaceae > Dendrobium > Dendrobium catenatum. The sequence continues at coordinate 78 of NW_021411973.1, read as the reverse complement.
AGCATCATTGAGGCTGATTGTATGGAAAAGGCTAATTCTCCTTCAGAAGTTATCAAGGGGGTGGGTTGTTTGCGAACT
>NW_021411972.1:0-269 GCF_001605985.2 Dendrobium catenatum | reverse complement strand
TCATACAAGTTAACGTCATTGAGCAACGCTTCAACAATAACTTTGGATAGATAAACAATTCTTGGTGGCTTTTCTGGACCTTTTCACATAGTTAAACATCTTTGATGGATCTCATCAATCTCTTCCCTGAAGCATTTCAAAGCACTTCTTGGTTCCTTCAAAGAAGGATTGAATCCTTGATAGGCCTCCACTAGCATCATTAGACGGTTGCGGTTGACACAATATTTGACCCCCACCATCAAATTGTCAATTATATGCCCCCGTCATCA
>NW_021411971.1:0-305 GCF_001605985.2 Dendrobium catenatum | reverse complement strand
CCTATTGTCTAGATTTGTAGGTGTTAAATCCATTGTAATGCAGCAGAATTAATTTGTAGCGGTTAAAACTGTGGAAAAAAAACCTCCACCAAGAACTAGATATAATACATTGGTTTAATGAGCACCGCAAAAGCCGTATGCAGTGGTAAAATATATAGTAGGTTTTTAATAGTTGACGTAGGATAAAAAAGTGTTGTTATAGCCTGTTTTATATCTGCAGCTTTGGCTGGTAGATTGTAATATGTTTTTCTTCTGTTATGCAGCCATTTTCATGCTGATAAGGTTTTGTTGACTGTTACTGATAA
>NW_021411970.1:0-238 GCF_001605985.2 Dendrobium catenatum | reverse complement strand
TATGGCAGCCTTACAAATAGTTTTCAACTGTTTTTCAACAATTGCAGTATCCTACCTTAGCAGTATAAACTAATTCAAGTAAACCACATCTCGTTTCAAAGAAAATCACTAAAATATGTTGTTATACAATTCATTCCTACCATTACTACACTTCTTTCCTAACTCAGAAATCTACTAACCTGAAATTTAGAAATCAACAATTAAAGACTGCATTTGCATGCTTGAGCTCGCCTCCTTC
>NW_021411969.1:0-353 GCF_001605985.2 Dendrobium catenatum | reverse complement strand
ATTTCTATAAATAAATCTAGTAAGTATAAGATCATGTGATTATGTATTGTTTAAAGCACTAAAATGCTCAAAAGACAAAAGAAATAAGGTAGACATATTTAGTCAACTTGATTAAGTCTTCATATCTATGGTAGAGCTTATCATAGCATTTCTTCTAAAGTCTATAAATAATAAGCTTTCTTTGTACAAATTGAAATGAGGCTTTTAAGTTGTGTGACGTTTGGATTCTTAGAAGATTCAATGTTTTTCTTCTTGTTAGTCTTTGCCTAATGTTAGTTGTTAATTGACGCTAATGCACACAGTCAACTGTCTTAATATACTAGCATTTCATTGATGCTGATGCTAGAAATTGT
>NW_021411968.1:0-279 GCF_001605985.2 Dendrobium catenatum | reverse complement strand
ATATTTTCTAACCAAGTTTTTTTAGTTATACCTCAACCTTTTTTAATATAAGTCAAATCAAATAAATCTACTTTTCTAACCTGGTCATCAGAAGGCTGACATTTTATTTGACCAAACCATCTAAGGTGACTCTCTCTAATATTATCTTCCACTGGAGCTTTTCCAACCTTTTCACGTATGAGCACATTTCGTATCTTGTCTTTAAGAGTAAAGTCGCTCATCCACCAAAGCATCCTCATCTATACAGCACTTAACTTAATATTATGCTTCTCTTTTAAT
>NW_021411967.1:0-222 GCF_001605985.2 Dendrobium catenatum | reverse complement strand
GTTCTTACTTAAAGAGTGAGACTTGGACGAGATTTGCTGGCCACCACATATATGGAGACTCCACCAAGTACTTTCTATAAATGCCAGCCCAACCATAGCCAAGCAACTTCAAGTTTCAAGAACAAAATGATAACAATTATAATTACATTTGCAAAAATATTTATGAAAATTATGTTAATGCTATTATGCATATTATATGTTTAAAACTGTTACCATCTAGAT
>NW_021411966.1:0-285 GCF_001605985.2 Dendrobium catenatum | reverse complement strand
CTGAGTAAGTTTGTACCCTTTTTTTCTTTCTTGAGTCTATTGTATTTAGTGTGGCTCCTGATGCTATGCACACACACACCTTGGAAGATTTTTTGTCTATTCACTAGAGTTCACTATTTTTGGTAACATCGTCCGGGATGATATTTATATCAGCTTGGATGATTAGTTCAAAAATAGAAACCCTTATTAGGGCATCATCCTTATTAAGGCAGCCGTCATTAAGCTGATCGTCCTGGACGATCCTTGTATCGGCCAGGACGATAGGCTCAAATCTGAAAGAATCAG
>NW_021411965.1:0-272 GCF_001605985.2 Dendrobium catenatum | reverse complement strand
ATCTAGCTTATTCTCTAGATCATTATCTTTATATATTATTTAAGTCCTAAAATTTTAAATTTTGATTACTAGTAGAAACATTTTTACATCCTTACAAGTCTCACTTATCTAGGCTAAATAAAAAATGGCACATAAATACCAAAAAACTAAGAAAAGCAGGCAAAATCCTAATCGCAATCACATTAACACATCAAATATAAATTAAATTAATTAATAAATACCCATAGGCAAACTACCTTATGTTTTACTACCTACAACCACAACAACAACAA
>NW_021411964.1:0-288 GCF_001605985.2 Dendrobium catenatum | reverse complement strand
CAACTAGCTACAAAAAAGAAAGAAGAAAAAACCTATGAGCGAAAAGTCTCCACTACGCAAAAGTACAAAAAACCTAGGAACATTCTACATATGCTACAGGTAAGCATCCAAAAAAGAAAGCTATATATAGAGAAATGAGGCTCAAGCTTTCTACAAAAATGGGCGACGACCACAAAAAACCATCTGCAAAACAAAAATGCTGCAAACAAGAAGATTATAATAACAAGTAATATATGAATTAGAAATGCAAGAAGTAAAGTTAGGGAGAGAAAAATGATGAGTTAAACC
>NW_021411963.1:0-223 GCF_001605985.2 Dendrobium catenatum | reverse complement strand
TTGATTATTGTTTCTTACTACACATTTGTAAGGATTATAAATATTTTGGATGATTTAGATAGTAAGCATTAATGTAATGTTATAATCGTTGTGTTAGATCTAATTTTTTTTTTTATAAAGCGTTATTTTAGTTTAGGTGGAATCTATTTTGTTGATTGTTACTTTTAGTTAGAAGAAGATAGGAATAGAGAGATTGAGGGAGAGAAAAGAGAGGGAGGATTGC
>NW_021411962.1:0-304 GCF_001605985.2 Dendrobium catenatum | reverse complement strand
TCCAAAGCATGTTATAGTTTTCTCTTATTGATTTTATGTTTAATTGAATTTTCATTCTCACCTATTGAGTAAGACTCACCCTCGTTGTGGGATCACATTTCAGGAGGATCTAGGAAGGAGTAAATGACTGACCAACCTCCGCTCACTTACCGTCGTAGGGAGACGACGGGCGGCAGGTTCTTTTGTCTTTTGTTGTTTTGTTGATAGATGGTAATAGTTGTAGACAAGATTTTGGAGAGATGTACTATTGTTTAGATTCCCATTTTGGATGACTCTCTTTGTACATAATTATTTTGATTAATGA
>NW_021411961.1:0-357 GCF_001605985.2 Dendrobium catenatum | reverse complement strand
CTGATCATATCCATGTGCATGCACAGCATCGTCCTTTCGCTTTCCTGTCTTTCTTTCTTGTTTGGCGCCGTGGAAGCCGAATGGATTGTTGGTCGAATCAAACATGGAGAAGCTCATCAAGATTGGCTTTAGTATCTGAAAGATCAAGTCTTCTTTTGTAGCTTCTCTAGGGAGCTGATCTCGCTTAAAAGATTTGTATTTTTTTTACTAACTTTTCGATATATTTTTGTGCTCCGCCCAACTTTCCGTCAGCTTGTTGAATATATTGCTTCTGATTTCAATGGAGGCGATGCTCTAATTTCGGTGTTTTTTTTTGGCTCTGAGAACGATCTTCAAGCTGCTTCATCATGGAGGTTT
>NW_021411960.1:0-300 GCF_001605985.2 Dendrobium catenatum | reverse complement strand
TATATCAGTGAGTGTGACCTACTAAGTTGTGTTGGCTTATAATTTATCTGTATTCAATTTCAGGGTTTAGGAAAAGAAAAAGTGCCAATTAGGTAGCTGATCGAGTCAAGATTTGATTAGTTTGTGTTTGTGTATGTATTTCTTTTTCTAATTTTTTCACACTCTGCTTGTTATTTAAATTACTATACTCTATATTTTATATGCAGCGATGATAAATAAGTAGTATGTATGTCGTCAATCAATTTATAATAGTAGCAATCCCTAAGATCATGAATTTGTGTAGAAATAATAAACACACGA
>NW_021411959.1:0-350 GCF_001605985.2 Dendrobium catenatum | reverse complement strand
TCTTGGCCCATCTACAATTCCAAAAAACTTATGAAGTCATATTTTAATCAATGGGGAAGGGCCCCCACTTTCTTTACTTCTACCAATCTCCATTTTTTTGTTAAAATTAACAATGTTACCTGACCCGAATGATTTCAGCTCATAAAGTAATTTGCCTTTCTTGCCTGAGGAAGAGAATTTCACTTCTTTCATTTCCTGGGAAGTACTCTTGCAAGAATCTTCAAAAATAGTCTTCAGCTCCTGCTCTTTTGTTTGACTGCTTACAATAACAGCTTGTTTCATATCAGTAATTTCGCCTTCTTCAACTTCTTTGCTATGTACCTCTTCCTCATTGCAATTCAAATTATTGT
>NW_021411958.1:0-200 GCF_001605985.2 Dendrobium catenatum | reverse complement strand
GTAGAGAACCGACTCATTTGCTTCCTCCTGAAGCAGGCAGAGAACCCAGACCTTTGCTGAAGTAGACCTCCAAATAACCTCCTAGGGAAGAAGGAAGAAGAACGGAGATGACTACTTAGAACCTTGCTTGGAGAAACCTTTGTGAACCCTCTCACAATCTTCCCCTCACAAGTTCCTCTCTCTCTCTCTCTCTCACTCTC
>NW_021411957.1:0-244 GCF_001605985.2 Dendrobium catenatum | reverse complement strand
CTAAGTTTCTCTAGTCAACCTTTTGGCTCATTGCATTCTTTTCATCAAGTCACCCAATTTGCTTGTAGTCATGCAAGACTTTAAGATCATTTAGTTATTTAGTTAATATTTCAAAATTTTCAATGCACTTCAAGTATTTGATTTGGATTCATTTGAAATATGTTCAGCAAATCTCTTTTTATATTATTGCATTTGTCATATCTAGATATTCATTTTGACTATCAATTTACTGAAATCAAAATTT
>NW_021411956.1:0-509 GCF_001605985.2 Dendrobium catenatum | reverse complement strand
CATGATACTTCTTTTTTCGTATTCTTATCACTGGACAATATGAAAATTTTAAACCTTAAGTAGAAATCCTTATTGTTGTTTTTTAACTTTAATATGATCTTGATCTAGAGCTTTTAAATTAGTAGAATGTTTGGAAAAGACTCATAAGATTGAGTTTGTATTTTTAATAAAATAACATGTGACATTACTTAGAAAATAAATTTAGTATTCTTCATTAGAAAATCTCTAAATATCTTGTTGTTTTGTAGGAGTGTGCCACACATTTGCGCCTCTAAAGAAAACTGGAAATTGCTCTCTTAAATTTGTGATCTCATTAAAATATGTAATAAAATAAAGCAGTGAAATATTGCATCATGTATATCAACGTATATTATTTTCCATATAAATAGTTTTTTTATTGGATAAAACCCAATTATGGGCTTACGCCTTCATTAAACAAAAAGGGATTACAAGTCCTTCAAAGGATTGACAGCTCCGTAATGCTCAATGAGCTACAATCAAAAGGCAAA
>NW_021411955.1:0-262 GCF_001605985.2 Dendrobium catenatum | reverse complement strand
AATTTTCTATTCGATAAAAATACTTCAGAATTCAGGAAACCCGATGAAAACTTTCCAGAAAATACTCAAATCGTGCAAAATCATCATTTCAATAACATACCAAAAGTTATGCGGTAAAAGTTTCGTCAGACAAAGATATGCACGAATTTTGGTAACGGAAAACATAAAACTGAACAGAAAAATACAAAAATATAAAATCTTCGAAATCAAAAATAGGATTCGGATTCCTTACTGCGAGACGAACACTTCTTTCAACCGCGGC
>NW_021411954.1:0-268 GCF_001605985.2 Dendrobium catenatum | reverse complement strand
TAAAAATAAAAAAAAACTTGCAATTCTAAAAATAAATTTTTATAAATATCCCATCATGTGAGCATATATTTATTTCATGACTTTTGAGAGAATTTTTTTAATATTTTGTTCTAACTTTTGCTTTTGAACTTCGTGCTCTAATTTATAAATTTTCTCTCATCCATCAAAAAAAGTCCCTCTTCTTTTATCTTTATTTTTATTTTATGGGCTAGGTGAGCGATCGAATCCAATCCAATAAGATTCTTCAATTTATTTTACTCTAATTTTT
>NW_021411953.1:0-324 GCF_001605985.2 Dendrobium catenatum | reverse complement strand
ACCTTAAAAAATTATACTTAATAAAAAAAACAAATATATATTCACTTAGAAAAAACCATATTGCACAAATCAAATTTTAGGTGCTGGAGTTTACCTAAATCAAATGGGTGAAGAAGAAAAAGGATGAGATATAATTGCATCTCCTCCTTTTCCTTCATGCGGCCTCCTCCCCAATCGATTGGCTAGGTGTAGCTTAAGTCACCAATTGGCAAAGATATTGAACCGTGAAACTTGCAAGCATGGCCACTCCTCTTTCTCGTGCTTAATTAATGCATTGCATTGCATCGGAGGTCTACACCAGAATTTACCTCCTGGATTTCCCTC
>NW_021411952.1:0-386 GCF_001605985.2 Dendrobium catenatum | reverse complement strand
AAATTTTTTCGTCTGGACAAAATTTTTACAGAGGACCGATCGTCCTGGATGATTCTTTATTTCGTCTAGACGAAAATTTTCCAGAGGACCAATCGCCACAAATGATAATTTAATTTCTTTAGGACGAAAATTTTCCAGAGACCCGATTGTCCTGGACAATTTTTAATTTCGTCTGGACAAAATATTTCCAGAGAACCAGTCGCCACGGACGGTAATTTAATTTTGTCTTGACGAAAATTTTCCAGAGAGCCAATCGTCCTGGACGATAATTTATTTTGTCCTGGACGTAGAAAAAATTTTCGAGCAAGTTCCTATTCGTTCCATATGCTCTATGGTAGATAACTGTCTGGTCGTCCAGTACGAACGTATATCGTCCTGTACGATCA
>NW_021411951.1:0-289 GCF_001605985.2 Dendrobium catenatum | reverse complement strand
GCCTTTGATACTTTCAGTTCATTAAGAACAAGGCTTGGTGTGATTGATTTGAATGCTTAAATAAAAATGTTTTTGTAACATTGATGTTTATTTACTAGTTAAATGTGTTTGTGTTTTTATGTGTTCATGAACTTGTTTGTGTGATTTTCTTTATTTAGAGTTTGTGTTTCTTCATTGTTTTATGTTTTTAGTGTGTTTGTGTTTAAGTTTTTTGATTGAGAATAAAAATTTGAAAATTTTGAGTGACAATCATGAGGGACAAAATGTTTTTGTATGGGATGATTTGTGT
>NW_021411950.1:0-225 GCF_001605985.2 Dendrobium catenatum | reverse complement strand
ACTACGTGTGCGACCATACCAGCACTAGTGCCTCGGATCCCATCAGAACTCCACAGTTAAGCGTGCTTGCGCGAGAGTAGAACTGGGATGGGTGACCTCCTAGGAAGTCCTCGTGTTGCACCCTTTTTTTTAACCAGCAATCTCTTTTTTTTTTCCTTTCTAGCTCTTTGCCACGGCCTACGAACACTTGGCGGTGTTGGCTCGCCGCACATCGAGTGATGAAAA
>NW_021411949.1:0-279 GCF_001605985.2 Dendrobium catenatum | reverse complement strand
GAAGTGGAAAATCGTCTTTTGGGCACGCCTTGTTGAGTCCCTAAAATCAATACAGACACGAATTTACCCGTTCTTCTTCTTCACTGGGACGATATTGACAATCCAATTGGCATACTTTTTTTCTTGGATGAAGCATGCCTATATTAATTTCTTTGTTTCAGCAATCACCTGTTCTTCAATTTCCAATCTCATTCTCTTTGGAGATTGCTTGACGGGTGCTACATCCGATTTGATTGCTAATTTGTGAACTGCTACGTCAGGGGATAAGCCGGGCATCTC
>NW_021411948.1:0-275 GCF_001605985.2 Dendrobium catenatum | reverse complement strand
AAGCCAAAAACTTTAAACCATGTGCTAATTCAAGTAGAGTAAAATTTTGATAAATTTGAAATACAAATTACTACTAAAAATCTGGATTTTTCGCAGCAGATGTTAGGAGCAATTTTAAAACCGTTGCCAAAACCAACTTTTAGCATCTGTTTTAACCACTGCTAGTTCAACCGGTGCAATTAGCACCGGTTTTAACCGATGCAAAGTGCACTATTTTTTGACCGGCAAAAAACCCCTAATTCCTAATTTTATCGCGAAAAAAAATAACTTTTAAC
>NW_021411947.1:0-486 GCF_001605985.2 Dendrobium catenatum | reverse complement strand
CATATTTCTTCAGGATTTCTTCTTATTCTTGCAGGAATTGCTCTTGCAAACGTTGCTTCTTCTTCATGTATCTTTCTGTACACAAATGCATCTATGACTGTAGTTTGTATAGCTCGTATTCCAAGAGATTTGTTGAATCGGGAATCCATCTGTTCATCGAACCTTGATCTTCAGAATCTTCGTGCTTGTTTTCTCCTGTCTTTTTGTCTTTTTTCATTTTTTTTTATGACTCAAAAAAACTCAAAAGACCCCACCTAAAAAAGACTTAGACTCAACTTAAGACTCACGACAACAAGACTTACAAGACTCACAACTAGACTTTGACTTGACTACAAAACTTTGACAAGACTTGACTACAAAATTTTGACAAGACTTGACTTAACAAACTCACAAGACTCAAATTTGACAAACTAAAACAAAACCTAGGACTACCTAAACTTGCTCTGATTCCAAATTGATGCAATCAAAAATTTGGGAGAGGGACCC
>NW_021411946.1:0-456 GCF_001605985.2 Dendrobium catenatum | reverse complement strand
GATAAGATAGAGCAACTTAGAACCTTCCAAGGAGGAGGCTTTGTTCAGGTTCTTTGGATGCATATCTTAGCCTACCAAGAGATCGGTGGAGGAGCTTGAACAAACTCAAAACTTAACTCTTGTCGTAGGGATGATCTTTGAGAAAATTTCAAACATTAATTGATCAACCCTGAAGAATGCCACCTGATATTTTTAAATGTTGGGGAGGCTCTTCAGGAAGTATCATGCCAGATGAGTGTCAAAATTTAAAATCAAATAAAAAATCTTCAAATTCAAACAAATCAAAATTCAAAACCAAATCAAATTCAAACATCTTTTGAATTCAAAAATCAAATGAAAATCCAGATTCAAAAAATCTTCAGAATTACATTCATCAAATCAAATTTAAATTCAAATATTTTTTTCAAAATCAAATTCAAAATCGACTTTCAAATTCAAACACATTCAAAATTCAAA
>NW_021411945.1:0-402 GCF_001605985.2 Dendrobium catenatum | reverse complement strand
TGCTGAAAGTAGCTAGCAAGCGTAGTAAACTGAGCAATGAACCAGGAGATGTTCTGGTCATGCTGTTGCTGCTGGTAAGTTATGTAGCTGTCATATCGGGCTAAATCCTCAGTGCGGTGCTGCTCGTAGCGGGAAATGTCCTCAGAATGTTGTTTCTCCTATGCAGCAACGTAAGCGTTAAAGCGGGTCTCCCATCGATCAAACCTCTCAATCAACTGATCAACCGATGAGTGCTGGTGGAAAGGAACGGGATCAGGAACGGGAACGGGAACGGGAGCGGGAGCCTCCTCCTCTCCAGCTCCCCGACCTTCCCCATCTCCTGGGTGGAGACGAGTACTATGAAGGGTAGTGAAAGAATTGTTTGGGTAGCAAGGAGGCTGAAGGTCGTGACGAGCAGGATAT
>NW_021411944.1:0-477 GCF_001605985.2 Dendrobium catenatum | reverse complement strand
AATCTGGATTAGATTATTCTATTAATTAATTTCAAAATTGTCCTCACCAACAAGCTTATCTCAAGCTAAAGCCATTAACCTAATTTTTACATAGGATTAATCAGCATTAGTTAGGATTACCATTAGTACATGTTGCAAATTATATTTTCCAACATATGCCTTAATGTACTATGCCACTAATCATTGTGAAAGCATGATCAGCAATAGGTGGCAAGGAAAAGAGGGTGATTAACCATGGTTTAGTGTAGAGCTAATCTAAATTTGGGGCTATAAAGTAAATCACCCGCTCCCTCCTCAACTGGGCTTGAAAGAAAATCACGAGAACCCAATGGTTGGGTGTGGCTGAACAAAAATTTCAAACTAAATTGAACTCAATAGTTATAAAAGAGTTCAATAATTTGTGTCCACAAATAAATCAGGAGAGCATTTAGAGACAAACACAACTAAATGACCACTAAAAATACAGTAACAATGTTA
>NW_021411943.1:0-502 GCF_001605985.2 Dendrobium catenatum | reverse complement strand
ATGTACCGTATTTGTAGATGATTGTTTTGAGGAAAATAAAGAAAAAGATAGATGTTTTGTTCCGCTGTGTTTGATGATTCATAGTAGTTCTGTGTTTGTGTGTCTGATGAGTTTAATTATTTGGAAGATTCAGTTCAGTAACCAAATTCCAAAGCCAGATCCTGGATAAAAGGTTTGGTCGCGGCCCGGTGGGAGCGGGATCCGTCCCGGATCGGGTCGGGTCGTGACAGTCATATTGGTTGATATATACAATATCTAAACAACATAGGATGACCACAAATATGAGAATGCTCAGGTGGATGAGTGGCTTTACTCTTAGAGAAAGAATGTGAAACGAGCATATACGAGAAAAGATTGGAATAGCTCTAGAGGCAGATAAGAATAGAGAGAGTCGCCTTAGATGGTTTAGTCATATAAAGCGTTGGCCTTCCAATGATCCAATTACGAGAGTAGATGTATTAGATTTAGCTTATGTTAAAAAAGGTAGAGGTAGACATAAAAA
>NW_021411942.1:0-541 GCF_001605985.2 Dendrobium catenatum | reverse complement strand
CTTTCAAAAGGTCCCAGTGGAAGGGTAAAGAAATTTGAAGGCCAAGACCTCCTGAAGGAAGACTATTTGATAAGAAAATAAATATAGGCGTGACATCTGATGCAACCTCCCAGAGATCCGCCTTTCACAAAAATCTTCAGCATTTGGTACCTAAGAAAAAGGTACATATTACTGATATTCGCAATAGTCAACACCTTAGAGAATCTTCCAAGGAATCCTATTACCAACCAACTTCATCCTCTCAGAAGAAGGTTAACTTTAATCGTACTCCTCCAATCGAAGAAGTTTCTATACCACATGCAGAGCCAGAAATTCATTGGAAGCGTCGCTCTAAGATTTCTATACAAGAAAAAGATAATGATGAAGACACCATGGAAGTTGAGGTAGTTTACATGGTGGGGCACAATGATGAGCCACATCAAACACGTGGCTATAGAAGACGCAACGAAGCAGCGCCTACTTCTAAAACAACCTCTCAAGAAGATCAAGCTCAGCACGAGCAGTTAGAAGAAGAAGAAGAAGTCCCTTCAGATGATGGACA
>NW_021411941.1:0-1214 GCF_001605985.2 Dendrobium catenatum | reverse complement strand
ATTTTTATCTGATTGTGTACTGAATCTTCGTATAAATCTAAGACATTAAAGTTTGTATTTTTCTATCGTCACGAATATTCCAAGACACAACAAATACCTAAATATTTAAAGTAAAATGAGATAATCGTAGATTTCTGTGTAATGCAACTTATAGAAAATATAATATAGAATTTTATAATTTATTAAAAATGAAGATTGCTATTGTTGCAAGATTAAAATAGTATTAAAAGGCAAAAAAATTATGAAAAAAAAGGAAGTAATTTAAAAATTATCAATTTGCTCCCCAACACCCAACAAATACAATTTTTCGTCAATGCCCTTGCTCCTATGCTAGTTGATTGAATTTCTATATTTATTTATTTTACACTCATAATACTTACAATCACACAACTCAATAATATATATCATCATCACTTAGCTCCAAACCACTAGAAATTATTATGTGCAGAGTCCGAATGAGAACTTCTCGTTCATAATTTGGACTATGAGTGTACACTGTTTGAAAATTATATATACAATGTGTGCACTCACAGTCAGAAAAAAAACTTTCCGTCTAGACTCCGCACAGAATAATTTCTCCGAAACTGCATCATAGTGAATCTTACTTTTTATTGTATCATCTCAAAATTTCATTAAAATAGTGACTCTCACTAATACTTATAAATCAACCAATAAATTTTAGATGATAAAATTTATTTTCTTAAAAATAAGTGATTTTTTTTTTGTCTGGAAGGAAATTCTGGTCAGACACTTTGATCACAAGCGGTAACTGGAAGTCTGGAACCCAAATACGTGTAGTTGGCGAGAAACCCTTGGCTTCACGCCTTATCGCTTTTTCTGTCCGGCCGATCTCCGGCGCCGATACAGCTGAATCTTCTCCTTACTGCCACCCAATCCTTTGGCCGCCATGATATCCCTCTCCTCGGTCTCTCCTCCAAACTTTTCTCTGCAGCACTCTTCTTCGGCTGCTACTAAAGCCCTAAGTTTTCGTCATCTCTCAGCTAGACACTCTCGGTTCAGCGTCCCCGCCTACGTCTCTTCTTCGCTAGTATCTTCCTATCATAGCTCGGTTTCATATGGCGTAGATGCTGCGGGGTCGGTGTTTGGATCAGAACTGCAAACTGATGAATCCTCCTCATGGGCTGCTTCCTCTCCATTGTATGTTGCTCCACCCCAGACGCCGGCGAACGCAATGAGGGGTGCCGAGTCCGACG
>NW_021411940.1:0-366 GCF_001605985.2 Dendrobium catenatum | reverse complement strand
ATTTTTGGACATGAAAAACTGATGGTTTTTCTTGGAAGTTTTTCTTGGAAAAGCTTGAGAGCTTGTTATATTTCTTCTTCAATTTCTCGGGAAAGCTTGCGAGCTTCTCCACTCTTCGTCTCGGCTTATAATCTTGTTCTTCTCTCGTCAAGTTTCGACGTCACCTGTATCCTTCTTCTCGACGAATGAAAGCAAGTTTATGTTAATGTTTGTGTCGTTTGTAAGCGTTCAAGTTTGTAAGCCCACAGGATTTCCAAAGCAAACCCGCAGGTTATAGCTTCCAAAAATAACTTATAACTTATCATTCAACTTCTTTCAAACATTACAAGTCCCCCATATATATAGGTATGAAAGGGAATACAAAGA
>NW_021411939.1:0-360 GCF_001605985.2 Dendrobium catenatum | reverse complement strand
CAGCATGATGTTTGCTCTGCTAGGGTTTTCGCCCTTGTCGGCGCTCGCTGTTGTGTGGGTGATATCCGTCGCCTAATTCGTCTCATAGAAGTCCTCTTTCTTCTCGAGATCATTGTCTTTAGTGCTCAACTTATTTCATTTTTTTGGTTTGATGTAATCTTCCTGGCTTCGGGACACGAGATTTTTGCATAGTTCTTAATCTGCTCTTTTGTTTAAAGATGCCTTATTTGGGCATCAAATTGTTCGGTCATTTTTCCTTATTTGAGAATTTCTTCTCGCTGTGGATTGTCGGCATTGTTGATTTCGGAGGATGAGATTAAAATGCTCGTTGCTCCTTTTGAATTTTCTTTAGTAGGCAAG
>NW_021411938.1:0-312 GCF_001605985.2 Dendrobium catenatum | reverse complement strand
ATTTTCATCCAGACGAAATTAAATTATCGTCCATGGCAATTGTTCCTCTGGAAAATTTTTGTCCAGACGAAATAAATAATCGTCCAGGACGATCGGTCCTCTATAAAAATTACGTCCAGATGAATAAATTTTCGTCCAAACGATTAACCGACTTAGAACGGTTTTCAGTAGTTTCTAGAATCGACCTTGTAATAACCGTTCATACCGGACGAACCTAGTTCATACGGGACGATCAGATGTACGAAGATATTTCGTACACATATACAAATGGGGTTGTTTCAAATCGTTTAAGTAAAATCATCCAGGACGATC
>NW_021411937.1:0-805 GCF_001605985.2 Dendrobium catenatum | reverse complement strand
ATTTTACCTTCATTCTAATATGTCTTCTAAAAATTTCACTTTGAACTATAAAACTCTGAGGCACAAATTTTCGAAGTCATAAGCTCATGAAGTTAATCTCCAAGCACCCTTGCCAGTTGATCTACTTGGGCACCTCCATCCTCTCACATTTCCCTTACGAATCCTCCCTGTCCTCTTCTTCCTCCATCAGATTGCCCTATCGAAGCCCTATCCGACCTCTTATCCACACCAATGTCCCTGAATCCCCACTGTGTTCTACAACCCACCATGTTCCTTGATCAGATGATCACATATTTCTATGACATTAGCGGCTATCCTCATCCTCTGAAACTCAAGATGAATCTTTATATCAACTGATCAGATAAAGCTCAGGTCACCTCTAAACATGTTCCCCTATTGATTCCTCTTCGCGAGTCAGTTCGGCTCACTTACACCTCTAAGCTAAGCTACAATGAAAAAACACTCTGGTTCAGTAGGACGCATGAAGTAATTAAGCACTCAATTGTTCAATCACTTGCTTAGATACCTCAATCTACAACAACCTATGCAATGAATGCAGCAGCAACAACAACAACAACATTAAGCCTTTGTCGTCCCACCACGTGAGGTCGGCTACATGAATCCTTTTTTTCCATTGTGTCATGTTAAAAGTCAAATTCTCATTTAAATGTAATAAAGAAGGATCATTTCTAATATTTTCTAACCAAGTCTTTTTAGGTCTATCTCTACATTTCTTAACATAAGTCAAATCTAATACCTCTAATTTGCTAACCGGATCATCGGAAGGCCGTCGTTTTATGTGACC
>NW_021411936.1:0-220 GCF_001605985.2 Dendrobium catenatum | reverse complement strand
TTTATGAGATTGGAGCAAGGCCGCAAGTCAGTGATGCCGTACGAGGCCGAGTTTACTGCACTTGCGAGGTACGCTGCTCATCTGATTCCTACACCCGAGGAAAAGTGCTATAGATTCCTGCAAGGATTGAACCGAGAGCTGAGACATCCACTAGTACCCTTCCGGATACATGAGTTCTCTGACCTAGTGGAGCGGGCCCGATTGATAGAGATTGACTTGG
>NW_021411935.1:0-201 GCF_001605985.2 Dendrobium catenatum | reverse complement strand
TTTAATGGTAGAGAGAAGCTCCAAGATTCTAGAGAGAAAGAGCTTTTCAAAATTGACATTTTTTTTCCGATTTGGCGGGCTCTTCTAGGATGCCGGCGGGTGGCCCGGTTGCAGTCACCGAGGCGAAGCTACTGATGGCTTAGATTTTGTGAATGTGTTGATGTCTGGTCGTCCTACGAAGAATGGGAATCTGGTGATCCG
>NW_021411934.1:0-205 GCF_001605985.2 Dendrobium catenatum | reverse complement strand
AGATGTTCATGATTTGACCAGTTCAATCGGGGTCAAACTGGATGATATAATAAATAATAATATTATTAAAAACTAATAAAATTTACATAATGATATCACATTCTTACCTTAAAAAAATTCATAATTCTAAGAATACCTGCAAATAGTTCTCAAACTACTTGATAAAAAATGTTTTATAAACTGAGCAACAATTTGAAGTTAGAAG
>NW_021411933.1:0-291 GCF_001605985.2 Dendrobium catenatum | reverse complement strand
ATATGCATTTATTATTCAGCTGTCTAAAACACTTTACCTCATCATTTATTGGCTTTGGAGTACTCACCGGTCACTGTCTGTCAGAGAGAATGAGAGAGAGAGAGAGAGAGAGAGAGAGAGAGAGAGAGAGAGAGAGAGAGAGAGAGAGGGAGATGGAAATTTAATATACACGGGATTTGAGAAATAACATAAAAAATTAAGTTTAATGCATAGTTCAAATCTTGATTTACATAACATTTTGTTTTTTTAATATTTATATTTAATAATTATTCGAGCCGGCTCGCGAGCTCA
>NW_021411932.1:0-241 GCF_001605985.2 Dendrobium catenatum | reverse complement strand
GGGAAAAACTACGGAAAACTGGGCCTTTCCCACCACGCTAAGAAAAGCGTGCATGCTAGATGCCCTCTTTCGAGGACACCGCGGCCGTGTAATTTTTCGATCCCCCACCACGCTAAGAAAAGCGTGCATGGGTATTTTTTTATAAAAAAGTATTTTTTTATTTTTGAAAATATTTTGTAAGCAAGGCAGTTATTTCCCCGCAAGCGGGTACTTATGGGTATCCCCGCTTCGTCGTGTGCAT
>NW_021411931.1:0-8317 GCF_001605985.2 Dendrobium catenatum | reverse complement strand
ATTTCATTAGAAAATCTCTTTCTAAAATTTAAAAGTTGTTATATTGTTATTAATTGAGTTTTTTAATTTTCAATGTCTATTCATTTAGACTACAGTTAAATTTAATATTATTATTGCAAATTTTAGATGTTTTCTATTTTGTATTTCTTTGTTAAAGTGTATTTATGCTTATGAATATTTGAAATTTAAGATTATTGATCTTGAAGAATTGGTATCAATTATCTTGAAAAAATTATAACAAAAAGTCAAAATAAAATGAATGCACAAAGGTTCGCAATGTGAAAAAGAGGCCACAAATAAGCCAATGAAAAAAGATGCAGAAAAATGTGCCAAAAATTGAAAAAAGATGCCAAAAATGTGGCCAAAAAATAATGAAAAAGGATTTGCGCAACAGCGACATGGTGGGTTTCTCTTTCTTTCAATTCTTTTCAATTCTTAATTCAAATTGATGCTTATGTTCCATTTTATATTTCTATGACTTTGAAATATACAATTTTTATTTCATCTCTCTTGTAATGATTTTTTATTAATGTAAACTTGAATTATGTTTTGATATTTCTTACTACAATGTTATATCAATTCTTAATTCTATGAATTTCTATGATTTTATCTATTTATTATTTTAATTTTGCATTACCTTATGTCATATTTTTTAGATTAAATTTTTCAAATGGATTTCATATAATTATTTAACATTTTTTGTCTAATTTCTTCTTACTTTGTTTGTTGCAAAAGGGGGGAAAATTATTGTGTTTATATGTTTTTGTATTATTGTTTTGTGTCATTTGGGCTTGTGTTATTAGTTTGTCTTAGTATTGTTTGTATTTTTTTGTAACATATTTTGTTTTGTTTATTTTGAAAAAAAAAATTATGTTCCTTTAGTTTAATGCTCTTATTTCATGTTATTCTCATTTTCAGGGGGGTTTTGGGAGATTTTTTAAAATTTGAACATACAATGATTAATTGTTTTGGCATAATCAAAAGGGGGATTGTTAAGATTGTTGAAATTTGCATGTTTTACATTTTGCAACTTGTATAAGTTTTGAATGTTCCAATAGTTATTATTCAAATATGTAGTTATTCTTAACAATTTTTTAAAAGATTTATTTTGCTTTTGTGTGTATAACATTTAGGATTAATCAGAACTCTCAAAGTCTTAAATCAAATTCAGCAAGAAATTTTTAGTTTTTTGAAGTTAAAATTATCTTTGAATTGAGAGGGAGTGGATTGTAATTTAGGTGAATAAAACATACAATCACACAAACACACATAAGGAGATCATATAAATTTATAACTGATGTACGGGATGATATTAGTTCGTACGGGATGATAGAGCAGTTATTCCTATTAAGATCACATGGAATAATAGGACTGGCTAAAAAATTTTTAAGTCTATTAGTTCGGTACGAAATTTAATATCGTCCGGGATGATTTTCTCTCTTTAAGAATTTCTACAGACGAAATAATTTATCGTCAGGGATGATTTTTAGTCTCTGTAGAATGTCCAGGAAATTAATTATCGTGGTGATTGATTTTTTCTCTGTAAAGATTATTCGTCCTGATGAACATATTTTCGTCCTGAACGATTAAACTGACTTAGGACGTTTTTTTTAATATTTATTCTGCAATTTTGGACAACCTTGTTTATAACAATCGTACGGACGAACTTTGGTTATAGGGGATGATCAGCTTGTACGACATTTCGTAACCATATACAAACAGGTTGTTTCAAGGCTTTTAAGTATTCGTCCAGGAGATCCCGTCGGTACGGGACGATCATGCGTACAGAATTGAAAACTTGCAGTTTTTGGGCGGTTTTTCTTGTTTTGTAATTATTCCAAATTAAGATGCACGCAAATCTTTTTTGCCATTTGATCTTGTGCTATTGAGAGAAATCAGGAGAGAGTGGTGGAGAGAAGCATTCAAGGAGGATTCCTAATGGAGTGTGAGGTCATATTGTGTTTAAAGGTAAGAATCTCTAGACTTGTGATTGGGATATTCCTCTTTTCTTTTCTTCCTTCAGATTTATGTGAAAAGATCTGTCGGAGACCGATTCGCTGCGACACTTAGAAAGAGTGGCGAACAGCCGAAGGTTTTTCTGCCACACTAGAAGGAGTGTGAAAGGAAGAAGGGGTTCTCTGCCAACTAGGAGAGTGTGAAAGACGAAGGGTTTTGCCACCTAGGAAAGTTTGAAAGGACGAAGGTTTCTGCAATATAGAGATTGTGAAAGGACGGCGGTTCTCTGCAACACTGGGGATTGTGTAAAAGGACGACGGTTTGCCACAACGGTAGTGGTGAAAAGAGTGTTTGTAAAGGCTTCTCTCCTTGCTGTGGGTCGCAAAAAGAAGAGACAGCTATTGGTATTAGTGCATACCAGAGGGTGCCTCGGTGGGGAGTGGATGTGTCTGGTTTAAGCGAACATTAAATCTTGGGTGTGTTTACTTTTATTGTTTTTTTTTTCTGCATTTTTTTTTTGTTAAAGAAACTTCTGTGGTTGAAACTTTTTCTTTAAAATTTAATAAAATTTTTTATTTTCGGTTCAAACAACTTCAAGAGGTTTATGTTTAAAAAATTACAATCACCCCCTCTTGGTAGGCCTGGGAACATTACTTAGGTTAACAACCTATTACTAGACTCACATTAAGGTTGATAGAAGGAGTTAGCAGAACACCTAATCAATCTTTCCAAGATTCGACATAGTTGTTATTGCACAATGTGAACTAAGGTCCACACATTTAATAATGCCAAATCATTCTCATTGCTGAAGTCCATTTCAAATTTGGGACATTTGAGAGAATAAGAATTTTCTTTCCTTCTCTTTCATTTGTAGAGTTATGCAATTGAAAGTTCCTCACCCATAGGTAATTCAAATTTGCAATCCGAATCACTCCCACAGACTTCTCCTTTTCCGCACTCTTTGCTCATATACAGTAAAACCATCACATCCTTTGTTTGGGTTTTAAGGTGCCTAATAACAATTGATCGACTCTTGATAATAGAGAAAGAAGCTAAGTCTGATCTCATAAAAAGCATACTGATAGGCCATCAGAAAGGAACCATATGAAGCAAATCTTTCACCTAAGATTCTTCAAATCTACTTATTGAAATTGCGTTTTTGTTTCACTAGACACAAATAGAATTCAGGATCTCTAAAACTCCGTGGAATAAGGAAGCCTTCTTTTTCTTGGCTCTCTAAATTAAAAGGCTATGGAATTCATATTTTATGTAGGAGGTGAGGCCTCCTGTCTTTTACTTCCATTCCATCCAAGTTTTTCCTAGAGCATTTTTATTGGTCAGGAAACTTCAATTTCTTTAAGACTAACTTAATCTTGTTAGACTCCCCCCCGGGATCATACCATCTGTAGCTTTACTTCTTCCAATTGAATTCGTTATTTTGATTACAAATCATACCATTGCATACTTTTCCAGCTATTACGATTTGGATGTTATAGCTCCATTGTTCTACTGATTTCAAAATTACAAACTTTCGTTTTCCTTAACCAACTGAACCGTTCGATTTATTAGATGTGTTTGGGAACAATTAGATTATGTTTGGCCACACCTAATTACCAGATGTATTAGAAATATTTCTGATTGTTCTCCTGATCCATACGAATAAAGTTTAAATTCTAGCTCTATCATTCAAACTTTTTCGGGTAGTATTCTCCTTCCTTCTAATTGACATGCTTCAACTCATTTATAATGGAGTCTCCGTGATCGATTACTTCTGCTGTCTTTATCAAAATTCCAACTTCGCTGTGTGGTAATTTCGAAGGGAGCAATATATCTTCCTTAACAAACTTGACTGGTTTAGATTAATAGCTCTAGGCTTCACACTGTGGTTGATTGGATTTACTCCTCTTTTATTGACTAGTAACAAGGTCCTATGATGGTCAGAATTCCTTCTGTTTTCAAACTATAGTATTAGTGCAGTTCGAAGTCTTTACACATTTCTGTAAGTATTTTTCTTCAATGCACATTCATTCTCTACATGTCTATTTTCCACATTGAAACAAGTTTGCCCAATCTTCTATATTCCACATTTTGGAAAAACCTCATCATATATTCCACTCAAACGCTAACAGATAGAGATTGATAAGATTACTCCACATCTTGCAATTCCTGCTCCCCATTGAAACATGTTTGGTCACATGCAAGTTTCAATTCTGGAAGCGATGCAGCCACATGCTCTATCCAGCTGATTGGTAAGTGGGGCCAGTCTTATCCAAAATTTGGAGAAAGAAAGACTTATCGATGTCGTAGTGAAGTTTGGTGTCATTCTCTCCATGTAAACTTGCCCATCAAAAAAGGGCTCCTAAATGAGCTTCACCATCGTCTCCCAAGAAGAATAGAGAACCCATATCAAGAACACTCTAACCAAGGTGGTAAGTGGAATTGCCCATATTGATCCCATTGCTTTCTAATTTACCCAGCCACGTGCTGATGGTATATCTTCCAAAAACTTCAATTAACACGAATTTCACATTTTTTTTTTTTGAATTCAAATTCCAATTATGCATTAATCTTAAAGCTTTCCCCTCCTCCATATAGAATAAATCATCTTCTTTAAAAATTATTTTTATATACGGTTTATTGCTACCGGATTCACGTTAATCTACCAGCAGAGTTCTTAGGCATTAATCTCAGACATTTGATTCCATCCAAACTCCTTTAAAATGCAGGTTGAATATTTTTGTAACGAAATTTCGAAGAATCGAATTTTATTCACGCTGCGCATAAGTTAGGAATTGCATTTGTGTTTTCGAATGATTACAAAATTTCAACTGAAGATGGAAGCCTGTGTTATCAGAGGGAATACCAAAGCTTTCAAAATTTTTTGGAGTAACACTCTTATGAAATAACAAAAATCTTTGCTTTAACCTTCTACGTGGTTTGATCCTTGGGAGCGAGCGATACTCTCTAATAACAAAGGACCTGTCATTTTTCTTTCAAGGGATTCTGATACTGTTCGGATTCAAAACAACAAACGTTATCTTTTTTAAATAACTTTGAATTACCTTACGACGACGGAGATTAGACGATGATGAAAAATGTTGTTCACATCCTCGAGTCGACGTGTGATCCATGTGGCGGCAATCCACGGCCATCGATTTCTCGATCAAGGAATCAGTTAGTTGATTCCATGAAAATTTTGAAATTTTAAAATTTTCTTTCTCTAACGCTGGGAGCTTCTTCTCATGATGAAATTTTGAACCCAATATTTGTGATGGTATTTATCTAGCTATTACATTCTTTGGTTTATCTATTGGCTCAGGTTGCTTTTATTTGCTTTCTCTTTTAATTGTTTTTTATTGATAACTATAAGTTGGTGGATGGTGTTGGTCAGATATCTATTCATTGTTTCAATTTTTTTGTAGTGATTTTTTATGGTTATATATGCTTTCTAAATTCTAATATACTATTTAGATATTATTTTAGTAATGTTTTGGTTTTGTATCTTGTTTTGCCCAGTTTTGGTCCTAGTTTTTGGGTTTAATTGCTTTAATTTTGATAGAAAGATGGTTTGATGGTTTTACTTTGTCTTTCTTTTTTTTTGGTGCTAAATACTAGCTGCCCTAGATTTATTAGGTTATCAAATGTAATTTTTATTAGTGGGGACTTTTAGCTTGTTAGGTTTTTTTATGATTTTTGTACCATTTTGAGCATTAGCGAGTGAATGATCCTTAAGGATCTTATATATTTTTTTAATTATGATAGGACCTTGTGGATTTTCTAAAGAAGGCTTTAGTAGTCAATAAGAAGTTATCCATTACCCTAATCTCTTTAAATCAAATGATTTCCATTTTGATACTGTATCTAACGGACTCGTAGAGTTTATAGGGCAGATTCACTTTCTTAGAATTTCTATCTTAATTTCTTAAGATAATCTTTAATAATGTTGATTGGCTAATGAAAGTTTCATTTTTATAAATTTTCAACATAATCCAAGGAAATAGTTGAGCGCTCCAATCGGCTATCTCAATTCCTAACTATGATCTTGAAAACTCATTACATAATTTTATATATGGATCAACAGTATATCACGTATAGATTATAATAATGAGTAGATTATTCCTATTTTTAAGGAATAAGGGTGGGGTCTACATACTTAACAAAGTTCTATCTGCTTCTATATGAGCTCTAGGTGCAGTGATTTATTCATTATTGCTTTTTTTTAATCCTTGAAAATGATAGAGAATTAAGAGTTTTTTAAAACAGGGTTGTTGAAATACACATCTTCCTTAATAACCCTAGAAAGAACTCTACGTCCATGTTTGATAACAACTTAATCTAAAGTTATGCATAGGTATGTAAGCATCTTGGTTCAATCAGCAAAGGAGAAAAGCTTTTTCAATTATTCTTCAATTAGTTGTAACTTTGCTAAATATGGCCATAATTCTCACATAATCTATCATCTTTTTTTTCTTTTTTAAATCTTTAGTTCCCGGTAACACCACTACAGGAAAATTTCTATATTACAACCTTTTTTCATGGATTGATCATTTTTGTAGTTTTGGCGGAAAAAATTTCATGTAAAAACGCATAGGAAAATAATTCTAGTGGTTTTGAAGCAAAATAAACTGTAGAATTAAAAAATATATATATGAAGAATTCTCATTTCAGGAGCCCGCGGGTTCGCAGTAGTTCACACGACTACCGTCGGATTTGACGTCAGGAGCCGCGCCTCGGCGCTGCTTGGAATTCCCGGCACCCCCATCCTTGTGCCCCGGCCATTATCTAGCACTGTGTGGCCAACCGTTCCTACTTGTACACGAGCATATCGGCTGCCGAGGAAGTGTCGCCTGGAGAATTGAACCGACCCTTCATGCGTCCACATGTCAAACCAACAAATGGTCGATCCTGAAAATGTTTAATATTAATGTATTTTATTTATATTAAAATGTATAAGAATAATTATAATTAAACTTTTTTATTTAAAGTTTATTATTTTAATTGTAATCTCAAATTACAATCTAATTTAAGCACAATTAATATTAAAAAGACTAATGAAATTCATAAAGACTAAATATATTTTAAAAACAAATAATACTAAAGCAAAACACAACAACATATATTGATATTAATAAAAGGATTACATGATCAATTTATAATATCAATACAACTAGAAAGGAAAATACATAAAACTCAAAAATAAACATATAACTAAAGATAAGATACATGAAACCATCTAGTACTCAAAACCCAAATTTCTATTCTTTTTGGAGGAGGGGGAGGAACACCACCAAATAAATTAAAGTAGGAATTTATCAACATAACATTGATATTAATTTCATGAACTTCATTTCTTATATTACCAATGTCCTGTTGCTGCTGCTGAAGTTGAGCATCAATTTGATCAAATCGTTGATCAAAATGAGTCTCAAGTCTATCAAATTTCTCAATCAAATTCTGATAATTTGGTTAAGGTGCAGATGTTTGTGCTCCTTCTTCTGAATCACTGGCATGTGATTTCTCTTTGTCCTCCTTGAAGATCGCTCTAAAAGAAGCATCGTTGTAGTAGACCGGCTCTTCATACTCTTCATCAGGATGCACTAGATTGTATTTATTTTCCAAAATAAAGGTAACTAAGTGACCTAATGAAATATTCCTTTTTCTTTTCTGATCAGCATGCCCAATTTCGGAAAGCCTATAAAGATAGTCTAAGATAAGTTGGGCTTCATCAATAGGACTCCTTTTCATAATAAAAAATGTCACAATAGAAAGGAGTGGAGTAATGTAGATTCTATCAACAGCTTATGGAATAATCGAAGATCTAAGAATGTGCTGGATGATTCGAGCATTTTTTGTCATTCCAGAAACTCTAGCAATATGATAATCAAGGCTATTTTCTCTAATCACCCTATTGATTTCAAACCACTTGAAGGTGTTATCGTTCATAAGGGTGTGGGCTCTAAAACCTTTAGTTCTTAAGTTGAGAAAAGCACCTAAGTCATGCTTTGTGTTCAACCTTTTGTTTAAAAACAAAAGAACTGATAGAAGAGTGGTCAGAGTTGAAACTCATATTTGCTAGGAAGTAAAGAAAGGTCTTTTTGTTGTAGAGGTGGATAAGAGTTAGGATAAATTCAAACTGAGTGGAAGCGAAAAGATGCATTACCTTGAAGTTTATCTCACTCTGGATCAGAATGCGAGATGTTGTGATTTTTGCATAGGCAAATCGAGGAAAGGATTCCTCATTTGCTTTTGAAAGAAAGTTCTCGAAAGAATTCCTATGGGGTTTCTTTGCTAAAACCTTTTGTCGCTTGCTAGAGGAGTCCATTATTGATCTAGAAATTGAAAGGGATTGAAAGAGATGTTT
>NW_021411930.1:0-225 GCF_001605985.2 Dendrobium catenatum | reverse complement strand
TCAATTTTTCAAATCATCAAATTGTGATTTTTTTTTTAAATGTTAAACGCATTTATGTATTGCCCATTAAAGTTTTCTGTAACTCTTATGATCTCTTCACATGCATGGATGATTAGGTCCCTCTGCAAAACTACAAGATTTGGGAAGGCTTTGTTTGATTCTACATAGACTCTGAGAGGTAAAAAGTCTTAACATATATCCATATATAGAAAGAAAATATAAGCC
>NW_021411929.1:0-234 GCF_001605985.2 Dendrobium catenatum | reverse complement strand
CGATTGGAGAGAGGAATGAGCATGAAGCAGTGCTAGGAGAAGCCATTGCTCTCGGTTACTTGTGCATAAGGCAAGGTCGGTTCAGCTGCTCTATTGCATGCAACGTGTTGAAGACTTCGACCAATCTGGCCCAAGTTATAACACTCCCTATGACCATTTTAAAAGTATATGTATTTTTATATTTGAATCTCTAATATAATTCTATTATTTTCTCCTTACAAAGCACTCATTTAT
>NW_021411928.1:0-229 GCF_001605985.2 Dendrobium catenatum | reverse complement strand
TGCCTTCTTATTGCTTCTTAAATCATCTTTCAATACAAAAAAAATTAATTTTTGTACTTGAATACTGATTTAAGAAGCAGTAAGAAAGCCATCTCAAACAAAATCTAAGAGACTCATCAATAAATTCATCCAACTATCTTATAAAAAGAAAAACTCATTAAATAATTCACCTTCAATATTTATTTAATTAAAATTATTAATAATTAAATAATATCAAATGTCATAATTT
>NW_021411927.1:0-349 GCF_001605985.2 Dendrobium catenatum | reverse complement strand
AGTTTAGAAGGGAAATTGAATGTAGGGACTGTTTAGAAATTTCCTTTTGAATTGTATGCACTAAATAGTTTGTTTTCCTAGGGTTAGGGCATCTTGAATATAGCTGAAATTTGAGATCTCTTAGTTTCTTTGGGCTCTAGCGGCGTCTAGAGATTTGGGAGAGAAACATCCTCCTCTCGAATAGAGGATCAATTGTATCTTGGTATTTTCCATTTCCCTTTCATCAAATGATACAAATTATCTACTATTTTGTGGTTTTGTGTGAATTTTTGTGGAGAATTCTTGTTGTTTTCCAAAGATTGATGGGAGATACTGTTGGAGAATTTTTGTATCCTCAAACGGATTGCAT
>NW_021411926.1:0-281 GCF_001605985.2 Dendrobium catenatum | reverse complement strand
GCACTGACATTATCTGTTACCAATTGGACTACTAAATGCTTAGGAAAGGTCTTGGCCGGTGGCTAAAGGCTTGGGAAAGGTCTTGGCCGATGGCTAGGAGATGAAAGGAGGAAAAAGAGATAATGAAGGGGAACCACAAACCGATTATCTCCATGGTTGGTGGGTGATCCGATTTCCCCCTCATAGGGATTTCTCTCTTAAGCACTCTCAAGATCTCATAACGAAATCAAGCAAGGAAAAAAAAATTATCGTTCATTCATTAACATGAAAAGAAAACAAGA
>NW_021411925.1:0-717 GCF_001605985.2 Dendrobium catenatum | reverse complement strand
CAACATTCGAAATAAAGCCACCAAAAGATCAAGAAGATGAAACGAGATGCTTGTTAGTTCAAAGTTGCTTCATTTTCAATGTAATAGAAACCTGTTTTCTACATCAAATTTAAAAAAAAAATTATATTTTCTCGATCTATAATGATTTTACAAAATAATAAAAAAAGTTGTCTCAAACGGAATCTTAATTTCAAATTGATCTTATTTTATTATTGCATTTCTTAGTTATAAATTTATAATATCATCATAGTCTCATCGTAGAATATATCTAATTATTTTCTCTTACACTTTCATATCCTAATGCAACACATAAATCACTAAATATATTCATAATTAACAAAATTAGTATTTAAGTTATATCATTATTGGTTAGTTAAAAAGATGCTTACAAAATAAAATTTAAGTGAGTTACATATCATCACGTGGGCAATTTAGACATAACAAATATCTATCATTGATATTGTTGTCATATTTCAAAAATTAAAAGATAATAGGTTTATGATTAATTAGCGAATAAATAATTTAAATATCTCATAAATCAATTATAGTTGATATTTGGTATGAACAGCTAAAATGATCCAGGACTATTTAAAAGACTAATTTTAGTACATTGATTTTTAAATAGTGACAAAAATGATCTCATAAAAGGACTAATATGAGCAATATTCAAAGAGTCAAGCAATCAAATTGATACTTTTATGTAATTAGAGACCTTTT
>NW_021411924.1:0-203 GCF_001605985.2 Dendrobium catenatum | reverse complement strand
AACCTTGCAGGGATTCTTAGATTTACTGCTTTCAATTAATGTAATTCATTTGTAATAATTGTTAAGAGTTGTGAAAATAACTTTTGAGTTGGGATATTCTTATCCAGCTCGGATTCTAAAAGAAGAAGGCATCCTTAAGAGGAGAGTCTTCTTCCATTTGAAAGATCGAGCTGGATGGCTTTAGATATCCAAAGAGAAAAGGC
>NW_021411923.1:0-991 GCF_001605985.2 Dendrobium catenatum | reverse complement strand
CTCCCAATTTTAAGATGTTCAAGGGCATTTTCCCCAATCTTTAAGTTTAAGGGTCATGGTTTGACCCTTATATTCAAAATGGGGTATAGACCTATCTAATGAGATTTAGGGTGTGATTCTTTGTGTGCTGATGATGTGCAGGATAAGGAGTGTAGAGCCACTGATTTTGCCCCAATCCAAGCTTAGGACTATAGTGATTTGAAGGTGACTTAGAGCTCATCTTGGGTGGTTTAGTTAACCACCTTAGAGTACTCCATTTGAGCTCAAATTTGGTGGATTTATCCCTTAGGGTCAGGTAATCCTATGGTCCAAATTTCATCAAATTTGGAGTTCATTTGGTTCCCCAACTAGGAGCCTCAAAAATCCTTCTTAGAAATAGCCTATTAACCCTAATCAATTGATAATGAATTGTCTTTAACTTATAAAATCCATTAAAATGTCCATGATTGTCCCTAATTAATCCCCTAATCAATAAGAATTGAAACCCTCTTAAATTGATTTCTAGATTTATCTTAGTTTAGTCCTTAGGTAAAATCAAGGGTTAACCAATTTTAATTAATCCCAAAAACATTAAAAATCCAAAAAGGGCTTTAAACACTTGTTGATCTGTCCTTAGGTCATTTATAACCTTTGGAATTGATCCCAAGGAGTTTAGGACTCATTTGGGTTCAAATCCTTAAGCAGTCCCTTAGTTATAATAATTTGGTAATCCCTACGAATATGTATAACTTCTAAAATTCACTATTAATTATAGAAAAATTTAAAATAACCAAATTCAATGGTGAATGACTTCAACTAGAATCTAGTGTCCTATAAAAATATTAATCTTCCATAATCTGGTCAAAATCAAGGAGTCAACATTTTAGGTGACCTTAGGTCAAAACGGGCCAAAACTTCTAAAAACCACAACTTTTCGTAGAAAACTCTAAATTGAATGTAACACTTGTCTAACAAATTATAATTAGGTCTAGTATTTATTAAAAATTTGAAA
>NW_021411922.1:0-212 GCF_001605985.2 Dendrobium catenatum | reverse complement strand
CATGGGAGTCTGTTGTTGTTTGGCTTGCATTCTCGGATATTCTCATTCAGGCTAGGCGGCACTTTCTAATGGAAGACATCTGCTGGGTCTTGCTGTTATTTGGAGCTGGGTATACTGTTTCGAAGAGGTTTTGGATGATATCTGCTACAGCAATTCTGATTTTGTATCCACTTCAACATCTGTTTTTACCACTTTTTTGTTTTCTTTATTGT
>NW_021411921.1:0-225 GCF_001605985.2 Dendrobium catenatum | reverse complement strand
TTGAGTTGGCTACTTGGTGTATTACTGCTCTCTCCATTCTGGATGGCCTATGTCTGGCTTAGATGTGATTTGCAGCCTCTGTCTTTATTGAGCCTACTAGGTTGTCACCCTTGTGTTATTTATAGCTTTTTTCTTTATGTTTGTTAGTTTGTTGTAACCCCTTTTTTATTTGGAATAAATTCTATGTTAAAAAAAATATTTGAATCGAATCACCTTGATGCTATT
>NW_021411920.1:0-238 GCF_001605985.2 Dendrobium catenatum | reverse complement strand
TTATGAACAAATTGCTGAAAATCAAATAATGCCAAAATTATAGCTAATATGATAATAATTGAACAAATGCTCTACCGACTGAATCAAATTAATTAAATAAGATAAAATTAATTCATTTTAATTTATTTATTCAAATAACATATATCACATATTTTAGCATCCTACCATTGGAATTGTATTGAACCATATCTCTATCATGATTATCAACTATAGCTCTCATGACTTTGGGACTAAATGG
>NW_021411919.1:0-310 GCF_001605985.2 Dendrobium catenatum | reverse complement strand
AATAATTATGGTTAATTATAATTAATAATTAATTGTAGATTATAATTAATTAATTATTATTATAATTGATAAAAAAATGCTTACTTGCCGTGCCCCCTTTGCCTCGACATCCGTGCCTTCTCCCGCCTCGGTCCCCGAGCCAACTCCACCGTCGGTCCATCGGCCCTGAATGTATAATCTTTGAACTCAGGCTTCCGTCCTCGACGTGTACGATGGACCGGAAAACTGCCTATACACGCCTTTATTGCGCGTGGTGGGATGGGACCCCAGTCCGACGCCTACGATGAGGCGGACAGTCGCCTCCCCTCTC
>NW_021411918.1:0-252 GCF_001605985.2 Dendrobium catenatum | reverse complement strand
TAAAACATATTTTACAACCAGCAGCCACTATCAGATTAACTCATTAACAGTTAACTGGATATAATTAAAATGTTAAAGTAGAATCATCTAACAACTGAACTTTCAGTCGTTTCTGCATCAGTTTGGGTGACATGTAAATCAAGGATATCATACGTAACTGCATCTAGTTCTGTGTTATGAACTACTGCAATAAAAAACAGGAATATGAGCTATAGCAACTTCACCTCCTTCATTACATGGCTCTAACTCTAC
>NW_021411917.1:0-1437 GCF_001605985.2 Dendrobium catenatum | reverse complement strand
TGAGTATTGTACATGACCTTTTGAGATATGAATCGAGTTCTATATTGATGTTTTAAATTTTATAGATGTTGATAGACTGTTTAATTGAAGGTTTTAGATAACTCTGGTAAATTGTTTGAGAAATAGATTGACATTCTTTCCAAGTTAGATCTTAGGGCGTGGCAAGTCTTTTTGGTATCAGAGCAGTGTTATGGGAAGAATGGATTGTTACCAGAGTTGTAGGATTGGATTGATAACTGGGTAGATTGGGTAGCTTTAAGAGCATCATAGGCATACATCATTGCATGTGTGTATCATTTGTTCTGAATTGTGCAGGTGAAAAGCTATGGATCTTCCGGCAGAATCCAGTGTACCGAATGAGCAACACAGTGCAGCCCCAGTACCTTTAGAGAGTATGATGCAGTTGGCTACTGCGATAGCACATGTAATGGGCGATGCACAGAGCAAGATGAGTGGGAGCAAAGAGGAAGAGGCAGACAGACACTTGCAGATATTTCACAAGCTGAAGCCTCCGTTGTTCAAAGGGGCCATGGGACCCCAGGCTGCTGAGGATTGGATCATGAGGGTAGAAAAGATTTTTGACAGCATGCAGTGTCCAGGAAATCGAAAGGTACCATTGGTTGTGTTCCTGTTTGAGGGTGAAGCGGAGAGATAGTGGATCAGACAGCATAGAGAGAAATTTCAGGGGAAGACCAATGCTGAGATCACCTGGGATGAGTTCACTGCAGTGTTCAGAATGTGGTTTGTACCACCGTCAGCTCAGCGACAGATGCAGGAAGCTTTCATGAGATTAGAGCAAGGCCGCAAGTCAGTGATGCAGTACGAGGCCGAGTTTACTGCACTTGCGAGGTATGCTGCTCATCTGATTCCTACTACCAAGGAAAAATGCTATAGATTTCTGCAAGGATTGAATAGAGAGCTGAGACATCCACTAGTACCCATCTGGATACATGAGTTTTCTGAGTTTATGGAGCGGGCTCGATTGATAGAGATTGACTTGGCGATACCGGTATCGAGGTACTAGGATACTAGGAGGAGGAGAGATGAGGTACGACGAGAAGATTCTGATAGAGACAGAGATAGAGAGAAGAAAAGCAGATACGATAGTTCGAGGGGATCTACATTGCGATCTGCATCTGTAATATCGTCTGGTAGTTCTGGAACATGCATTCACTGTGGTAAATGACATGCAGGTTGGTGCTACCTGTTGACGGGGCAGTGCTTTCACTGTGGACAGCAAGGGCATAGAGCAGCAGATTGTCCTCAGAAAGGACTGGGTGGAAGGACTGATTCTGGCACTGGTACAGGACAGCAGAGAACTGTTGGCTCGAGAGCTTATAGTGAGAGATCAGGGAATCGGATGGATGATAGAGCTGTTAGAGATCAGAGAGAGACAGTTGTGCCACGACCTCCTGCACTTCCTCTAGTGGTGCCACG
>NW_021411916.1:0-202 GCF_001605985.2 Dendrobium catenatum | reverse complement strand
CATCACAAAAACAAAGCCGAAAGAAACCAAAAAGGAATAAGGAACACAAGAGAAGAGGAAAGAAACTCCCCTCAGCACCGGCGACTCGTGAAGGAGAAGAATCAAAGGCAAACCCGCATTATGCGCTAGCTAGGGCTGTGATGCCCCAGAATCAAATAGTGAAATGATTCATCTGACATTCTGATCGAACTCCATTCCAGTT
>NW_021411915.1:0-249 GCF_001605985.2 Dendrobium catenatum | reverse complement strand
GTTCAGTGGTAGGAGTAGCTAGTAAAATAACATAGTAATAATAAATTTGTGTAATAATAATAAATCCATACAATAATATGAATAATGCTTCAAGAGCATGCATTTTAATAATTATACTAAATAAGTAAGCAGTACTGGCTATTATAGTATTTTTTAGTATTGTATCAGTATCAGTAAATTGTTGGCTCAGTAAATAGAGTTGTCACTCTTTGCCTGTCGGCATAATAATCATCTCCTTATAACTCACAA
>NW_021411914.1:0-273 GCF_001605985.2 Dendrobium catenatum | reverse complement strand
ATTTTGGAAAATGCACATAAAAACTATGAAAAGGCTATGCTCTAATACAAGTCTTTTATTGAAGAAAAAGCCAGAGCTTACTATATTAATAATAAAAATAAAAAACAACACAAGCTTGATTCCTCCTTCAAAGTGTTGAAGAATGAAGGAGGAACCTTATTCAACGAAAAATCGTCCAAACTAAAGCTAATAAAAAGTGCATAGTTAGCACATAAGTTTGCTAACTTATTACTTTCTCTACTAATACAATTGAAAATGACAAAATTAAAGTTT
>NW_021411913.1:0-476 GCF_001605985.2 Dendrobium catenatum | reverse complement strand
TTATTTATAAATAATTAATAGAAAATACCTCATTTTAATAAATTGAATGATTCTACTTAATATAAATCCATGTGAAATTGCAAATCCAAATTGATATTCTCCACATTGCATCATTCCAATAGCTATTCCATCCTCGTCAACTAATAAGTCACAAAATATTAAATAAAAAACTTTGAATTATATTTATAAAATTATGTTGATAGTACTTTTTATTTATAATTAATAATAAATAATGTAATATTTAATATATAAGACATTTAAAAAAAAAACTTACATGTGATGCAGAATAATTAATTACGAAGCAATTTTTCTCTCTACTTGTCATATTTGCATTGACATATAAATCTTTATAGTTGAATAAAAATTATAAATAAAATATTATAAAATAAAATTGATTAAGATTAACATAATTTAACATACCTTAACATGCCTGCTAAGACTATATTTCGATATCATTCAATCGAGACAAATATAAA
>NW_021411912.1:0-225 GCF_001605985.2 Dendrobium catenatum | reverse complement strand
TTTCGATTAAGGCTAGTCGTCAATCAGATACGTATATATACGTGTTATCTCGCATATAGTAGCAACATAGGGTTTGGAAATTAGATTTGGATTTGGATATTTGGAAATGTTTAAAAAGTTTAATATTTAAAATAGGAAATTTCACCACCTAGCACTTAAAGCGGATGGTGGGGGAATGGATGATAAAACCGATCAAGATCCCATGGTTCCGTCGTCCCGGGCCAT
>NW_021411911.1:0-346 GCF_001605985.2 Dendrobium catenatum | reverse complement strand
ACGCTCAACTGCGTGGTGCTGTGAGAAAGCCAAAGAAACTAAGTACTCCGTCATCTAAGAAATCTCAAACTCCTATTTTAGTTACCGCATGGTAGAGGACAAATCGTCGTGGCCATGAGTAATCAAAAATACGAGTAGAATTTCTTAGGTAAACTGAAGTCATGTACAACATGAAACGAACGATCGATATATATCTCTCTAAATAGAGGAACATATAAACGACCGAGTAGAAAGAGTAATGTCATATCAAAAGATCACGTAAGTGGCGAGGGAACAAATCTGCCATTAAGAATAACATTCATCATATCGAACATCAATAATTGCAAAAGGGATCACAGCGGTAACA
>NW_021411910.1:0-305 GCF_001605985.2 Dendrobium catenatum | reverse complement strand
TTCTGGAGTGTTTTCTGGAATGATTTCTGGACTGGATTGTCCAGGCCGATTTTGGATCGTCCTGGGACGATCAGTGCATGGCAAAATCCCAAGAGCAAGGGTTTTTGGCAGATTAATTATCGGCCTGAGGAATCGTCCTGGACGATTGGATTTTGTTCACATCGGCCAGGATGATGTGGCGATCGGCCGGGCCGATCAAGCTTATGATATAAGCAAATCAGCTCGTTTTGAGGAGAGAGAAAATCAATTTATAAAACAAAAATATCTAAGGAGAGAGAAAGAGAAAGGAAAAGAGAAGAAAGCTT
>NW_021411909.1:0-216 GCF_001605985.2 Dendrobium catenatum | reverse complement strand
TCGAAACGGCGGAACAAAGAGCGAAAAAGAAGTGAAGCGGCAAAAGGGGATCTCTTGAACAAAGAAATCCACCAGAAACATCAAATGAGAAATCTCTCCTACGGGTCTGTCCGTGGAGAAAGAACGACATAGAATGAAGATGAATACTCTTATGCAAATCAAGGTAAAGTCATCAAGATATCAATATGAGGAGGAACATGACAGAACAATCACATG
>NW_021411908.1:0-6071 GCF_001605985.2 Dendrobium catenatum | reverse complement strand
AAAAATTGATTCTTTAATTACTCATTAGCCGAATTTAACGTCCTCTCAATACCCTAGCAAAATCTGTGGTCATGGGGAATCACCTATTCAATTCTAGTTTAGGAATGACGAGGGGACGTTATTGAGGTCTATTCACTTTGCTTTTCTTAGAAAAATACTAAGGACTTTATACATGATTTCATCTCATGTCGGTATCCAAAATCGCATCTCGGACCTTGTCCTTCATATTTTTAGAGAATAAAGGTGTTTGTTAAAACATCCATGGATAGTAATTGTTCGTGATATTATACTTGCGTCGTTCTATCACTATAATTAAGTGAATTAGGTTCATCCATGGCAACAAATTGTAATCATCTTCTTGTGCAATTTCTTATCTAGTCAAGAGATACACCCTGACACACATTTGATACTTCTTTGTTACTCTCAATCTCCTATTCCTTTATTCTTATCCTGTCATAATCTAATGATTTGGCACAGGACTCCTAGAGTAGATAGATTCATCTCTTGGTGATTATTCTAAAGAAAACGCGCATTATTAATTGTAAGTTTATGGTGATATTTTTGTATAGTTTCTTTCGTTATCTTTTTGAATTGCTGAATACTATGGCGAAGGAGATTAGATTCCTGGGTCGTAATAGTCATGTCTCAGAATTTATGTGATTGTTCTATTGCCTTACATACATAGTTCTTTCTAATTATCGCCAGTCTTTATCCTCCTATACAATACTTTTTGGTGTTGAGATATGCTAACCTCAGACCTGGACCCTTATCATAGTCCAGTGGCAACAATCCCCCCTAAATGTGAAACATTCTGTTCCTCTTTTTTGTACACTCCCCTCCACCTAGATAAGAAACACTTCTTCAGACAAGAATTGTATGCTGTCTTTTTGTATAACTTCTAATTTGGTCGAGATTTCACTTTTTATCAGTTTTTCCGGCTCTCTCCACTACGCATCAACTGTTAATACGTAATCCTAAAGGGGGTCATCCAGACGGCCGTCGCCTTAATGTGAAAAACCTTGGGCGATTCATTTACGGTTATCAGGATTAACAGGTGAATCCCCAAAATACTGGATTCTTGCAAACACTTATTAGTAATTTTGCTGTTTTTATGGCCAACCGAGCTATGCGGACATAATCATTCGTGCTAGGCCATCTCTTACTTGGCTATCCGTGATCGTTGCACATTATCCTTATATTGTTTCAGGAGATCTATCTGTCCTAGACTATGCTCCTATGCCCTCCGATGCTCGTTCTTTCTCTAGTCTATATCAACTTCTCCTGCAATTCTTGCGGTACCCGTAGATTCTCATTACCATCGAGTGTTATTGCTCCCCGTCATCTACAGCGATCAATCCAAGTCTGATCTTGTAGCCCCTAGCCCTAGCATTGTATTGAATCTCGTACGTCTAGAGCTTAATCCCGATCTGACCTAAATTTCTCCCCTCTGCCAAAAACACGAGAATGTTTTACCTAATCGACTCCACTTGTATTTGAATCTACCATACTCATAAAATGATGTTCCTCGATAGCATGCATATGAGATACACAAAATCCGAATATATGCAAGAGTGTTATTGTTAATAATTAAAATAAATACTTAAAAAGTAGGAGAAATAACCTAGCGTACCGTTGTCCAATCGGTTTACTTTTGACCAGACCTGTGCGTGGGATCGGTCCATTCTTTGTATATTGGGGACACTGGAGAGTATGTGATCTATAATGGAGAACTCTTTGCACGTGCTCAGTACGTCCTCTTTGATCTCGGAAGCGGTTCGATGCAAAGCAAAGGTGATCAAACTGCATCACTAATCCTCACTTTCTGCAAAGGTAGGACCAGTTTTGCCCAGGCGCTTAGGGGTTTGGCTCTTCTGGTGAATTTGTCAAAAAAATATTTAATATATATTTGAATTAATATTTGTTATCTTACTCAATTGAAGACGTTTTGCCTGGGCACTGTGTTAATTGGGTTTGTTTCTGTTTTGCTGGGTTTCCGGGCGGCAGGAACAACGTTATCGTTGATTCTCGTAAGCTTATCTTATGCTTTTTATCTCTGGTTGATTGGGGTAGTGTTTGTTTGATGCGGCATGCCCACAAAATGTATGAGGGGCCGCTGGGCCTCCGTACCCTCTTATTGACGCTCCCCCACAAATAAAGGGACTGGAACTCTCTACCGACGAAAATGACTAAAGGATGAGAAAAGGGAAGAACAAACTCTTTACATTTTCAATAAATGTAAAAAACTAGAAATCAAAAGACTTACAACAATTGACTCTTTGAAAATTTACCGACTTACAAAACTTGTACTCAATCACTTGACGGCACCCTAAAGTTGTTTCACTTAGAGAAAAGAGATACAAGTGGAGTGGCACTTGTGGAGAGACGAAAGAGGTTAGAAGCTCCGAGAAGAAAGGTTGGAAAGAGCCACAGGATTCCGGAGGGATGATGAAAAAGGGTGGGAACGAGCCCACAGGATTCTCCAAAGCAAACCCGCAGGTTATAGCTTTTCCAAAAATCACATTTCATAACTTTTTTTTAAACATTACAAATCCTCCCATATATGGGTATGAAAGAGGAATACCAAGAGACACCTAAATAAATTCCATAGGAATTCTAAACATCACATAGCCATTAAATACCTAAAAAACATCCCAAGCCAAGGAACCGAAGAGGCATCCACGGGAACAGGAGACCGCCCGGAACCAAGGGGCACGGTCACGGAAAGAGCCCGACGTACGGGAAACCAGCAGCCGACCGAATTCCAAGGGGCAATACTGCAAAAATCTAAAGGCCATGGAGTTGTAAGGCCAAGGAGCCACCTCATGGGAAAAGTAAATCTTGGGATTCTAAAGGCCGGTTTGGAATTTCAAGAGACATACATGATTACAAACATTAAAAACATAAAAAGAACATTTAATATAAGATAACTATGAGTTAAAATCATAGCTAATAATGAGCTAACCCTTAGTTCAATAAGTGAACTAAAGACCAGCTCATACAACAACAACAACAACAACAACATCAAGCCTTTATCCCACTACGTGGGGTCGGCTACATGAATCCTTTTTCTCCATTGTGTCCTATTAAAAGCTAGTAGACTCAAGGGAAGCCAAAAATCTAATTATTTTTGACATGAGTTGCTCCCCCTTTGTCTACATCAATATTTGATCCGAGCAGGAAAATTTTGATTTAAATACCTCGCGTTGTCGTATCTTTGATTCGGAAAAGAAGAACAACGGCAAGTGCCGTCCTAATTATCACTTGCGGGGAAGGGATGTCGAGAGGTTGCTAGATTTTCGTGAAAATGCTAAATAAAAAATATAATAAATAAAATATAAATTGAAGATTAATTCTAAAGTTCAAGAGGGATTTGAAGTCAATGCGCTTTTTAAACTTATCATTGAACTTCTTTATCATCAACACATTCAAAATCAATTCAAAAATATAATAATCCCCAAATGAACCAAGTCTTATATGATGACTTGTGACATTGAGATCCACTTCGGCATTGAAGAAAACTTTATGGCTGAGTGTTTGGTAGGCCACCACTGCTTAGAAGAATTTTATGAGTGGATAATTAAAGATGCAGTTTTAAACATGAAAATAAACATAAATGTAAATTCTTGAATATTATCGTTTAATCAAATGACTTCGAGAGTCATGATTCATTCAGGCAATTATATATCTCCTCAACCCCCTTGAGGAGCCCCTTGAGTTTTTCCAAGATGACTTTTAGTGTTAACCAATTCTTTGTATAGTGATCATCATCAGTATGATATAAACAAAAATTACTTTTGTGTAGGCCTTCAGATAATTCCTTCATTTACACAGATAACCCTAAATATTCTCAATTTGAAATCAAAGCCATGATAAAATAAATTGCTTGATTAAAGGGAGATAGGTGAACTTCTTCAAAACACGTAAGATTAAGTGAGGCAAGACATTATTTTCAATGATCATTAATTTTCTTTTAAATAAGTCTCCTATCATAAAAGTCAATCAGTTATTATATGTTCTAACATTGAGAAGAATATGAACTCACTTTTGTTTATGTTTTGGGAGGTTAAGTATCTAGAAGGCTTTTCAAAAATAAAGTCTAGGGAAATAATATGGCCAATGAAATAGTGAATTGGACCTATCAAATTACTTATTGATTTGATTTATTACATAAAGTAGTCCAAGTCTTGTGGACACACCGCCTTGAGCTACGTAGAATGCAATGTGTAATAAATATTAATAAGACTTCACAAATGATGATGAGAAAGAATTTAAGTAATTAATAGGGCTATCTTATCGATCCACCTTATAAAAAAGTATCAAATGATTTTGATGACCTTAATTGGGTTTTTCTTCTATCCTTCCATCCATATTTGGAAGATCATATCCAAATTGTTAAATTTGATAACAAGGGATACTTAATTACTGAAAATATATCTTGCATGTGCTCCAATCGCCATATTTGATTCTTAAATCCAGATGTTCGAGAATGCTTCATGGATTCACTAAAATTATTCAAATACCTCGACAATAGCTATGTTCAATATTCTAAAACAAGTTCTGCATGTGCTCTGATCTTTACGTCAAGCTTATAAATACAAGATATGGGAATGCTTTGCAAATTTGCTAAAAATGCTCAAATACCCCGATGATGGCTGTGTTGAAAGTGAATCTCAATCGGAGGGGATCCCATAATTTTAAAATGCTTTTCAAAATTTTTATGAAAATCCAAAAAAGCATTTTAAAGTGTTCTACCATCTCAATGATGACCACTTTGAATGTAAATCTCAACTGAAGGTTTCAACTCTCAACTCCTATTAAAATTTTAAAATATAATCAAATTATAAACATTTAAATGAAAATCTTATTAACAATTAATTTAAAATTAAAATCCTGCCACACTTGGCATCAGTTTGTCGAGGATGATGAATTGGAGAATAACTTCAGCTCACAAAGAGCAGAGGTCTTGTGTGATGTATTACTACAATTCATTTTCAGTTGATTTATCGCCGGCAAAGACATGACACTTGCCCTCCGATTAGATGATTTTGTTGCAAAATAGTACCACTATATTACGGTCATGGCCAAAGCCCTTATGTTTCTTAATGGTTAAAAGTCAACATAGGGTGAATTCTATAAGATTTAAATCCCTATGTTAGCTAAGGTTGACTTAAATTCACCATTTTAGACAAACATTCACCTCAGGTCGACAAGGTATTCTTGGACAAAGAAATACATTACTGCTGACAAGGTTCTTTAAGTCAGGTTGAGTCCACTAGCTCCTTTGACTAAGTATACTAGACTCTAGAGACCATGACAACCCGCGAAGATGGAGCCATGGGATCTTGATAGGGCTCGTCTTCATTCCCCCCATCACATGTTTTAAATATATGATGATAAATTTCAAATCTTAAACTCTAAAATTGAAAACCAAATTCAAACCCTAAAATTGTTATTATTATACGTTAGGTAATTATTACGACCTATTGAACGGCTAGCCTTGATTGAAAATTTTTTCTTGTTATCGGGATGAATAATTAATCATAGGAGTTTACGCCTATGAGAACCATAACTCAGATGATAAAGTCTTTGTAAAAAAAGAGCGAAATCTCTGGCTAGTATCTTATCTAAAATCCAATCTTCCTTTTGAAAATTTACCCCAAAACCTAAATCCGTTAAAGCTTTTCCCGTCAACAAAGAGGCGCGGAGAGGCCGGGGTGCTAATTTTTGGAACCCACATTTTGTTATTGGAAATTATTAATTTCAATGAAGGCATCTTGTTTAAAATTATATTGCAAGTACCTTTTATGTATTTCTTTTTTTGTTTCTCCCATTTAATGAGTTTATTCCTACACTATTTATCCCTTCATTTTTAAGATTTTCCCCCGAAATGGATATAATTTTTCTTGACGATGGCTATTGGTTACAAGTTTTATGCGCATATCAGTAGATATATCTTTATATTTGAATACACGCTCTATTGTATACAAC
The DNA here is from genome assembly GCF_001605985.2 of Dendrobium catenatum. NCBI lineage: Eukaryota > Viridiplantae > Streptophyta > Magnoliopsida > Asparagales > Orchidaceae > Dendrobium > Dendrobium catenatum. The sequence goes on along the minus strand of NW_021411908.1, from coordinate 83 downwards.
TAATCTATGAACGTATCATTGGTTCGCTTCTGCGATAAGGCTCATCCTATTTGGATGATTCTTGAAGTGCTTGGTGGAAAGGG
>NW_021411907.1:0-1262 GCF_001605985.2 Dendrobium catenatum | reverse complement strand
AAAATTGTGTGCGAGTTAATTAAAATTTTCGTGTTCTTTCATTGCTTTCCTTTTTTTTGAAGGCAAGAAAAAATCTTAATAATAAAAACAATATATGGAAAATTCAATGATTAATTACCTGCGTACCTATAATTAATTTTTCATTTGAAGGAACAAATCTCACGCAGTTAAGAGAAAAAAAAAGAGAGTGATTAGTAACAAAATAATATATATTACATTTGAAATAGATCATCCGAAACCTTCGAAACTGTGATCAACCAAAAGATCCCAAAACACCTTTGGCTCCAAATACTATAAAGAAAACTGTAGTAAAAGTCATCTTTACGTACTTAAATTTATTTCGTGAACATAGCGACATACTGCATGCATATTTTAGCCAAATTTTAAGCAGCCTTGTAAGGCATCTTTAAAGCTTTTGAATTGTCTGTAGGCCAAATAAATTAGGAACATGAGATTTAGGCTTCTTTTGGGTGGCTTTTTTATTGCTTTTTAAAGCTGCTTTCTATAGTAAAAAATTAAAATTTTTATACCAAAAAACCGCTTTAAGAAGCATTAAGAAAGCCGTCCAAAACGAAGCCTTAACCCTAATAGATTATCATTGACAACTGAATTGGCGAGCTCTCATTGCATATTTTTGAGGTGATCAATACAATTATTGAAAAATTGGTACCCATTATTTTGTTTAAACGCATCAGCATTCCGTATACAGATCTTTGTTCAAACTTTTAATTTAAGTGCCATTAATAAGAGATATATAACCTTATATGCTAACATTTTCATCAATTTTTTTAAGCCTCTAACTTTTTTAGGTTTTTTTTTTTTTTTACTGTATTCATGTAACGAATAATAAAATTATATGGCCAATATTTTGTTCAATATTTTTTTTTTTTTAACACTGCGTTAATTATTTGAAATTCTCTAAAAAATATTACTTCTATTTTCACATATCATATAATTTGGCATATGATGGTTGATACTAACGCTCCAAAATCTCAATGGTACTGAATGCCATAATACCAATATTTGAAATACTTTTAGAGACAATTTTTGTTGATATTTATGAGCACGATCTACACCCTTAAGAGGGGAAACAAATGCATTAATTTTAAAGCTTAGGAATTGTTGATCAAGAGCTGCAGGCTTTGAAGCGATTAATCAATATGGTTCTTTTAAACTAAACAAAATAAAACACTTAATAAAATTAAAGGCTTCATGTATTTGCTTTTGTTAAACCACATTGGCTTTCGGCCTGTCCACACCAC
>NW_021411906.1:0-246 GCF_001605985.2 Dendrobium catenatum | reverse complement strand
AATGAGCTTCCACTAACTTTGAAATAAATGAGCTAAAATTTAGCTCATAATGAGCTAACCAAGAGCTCAAAATAATGAGCTAACACTAAAATAGTTCAACACCAAAGCACCTAAAAGGCCCAAACCAAGAACCACTAGAATCCAAGGGTCATTAAATTTTGATTTTGATTTGACCCATTCCTTGCCTACATCAGACTCCCCTTCTTGAAAACTCATCTCCCGATGAGTTGGCTTTTGCTTTCTTTG
>NW_021411905.1:0-423 GCF_001605985.2 Dendrobium catenatum | reverse complement strand
TTAAAATTTTTTATAATTAAATAGAATTAATTATAATTAATTAATCAAAACTAATCATTAATTAATTATAATAAATATAATTACAATCAAATCTAATCATAATTAATTAAGATCAACCCTAATTAAACATAATTAAGTCATTAATCCTCCTCTCCTTCTACTTCTCTGGTTCGGCATATTCACAGGATTCGGCCAAAAAGTGCATGAAGGGTAGAAGGTTACCTTCACACACAATGAGCTCCCGTTGTTGTTTCCGCCAAAATGTTGAAACTTTCGATCCTACAGGAAGGAAAATTGTCGGAGGAGCAAGGTTGGACAAGCTTCAGCGAGCTCCCGTTCTTGTTTCCGATCTTCACAGCAAGCGAGCTCGCGTTCTGGCTTCCGATGATTTGAGTTTCTTGATTATATGTGAATATTAGAAAT
>NW_021411904.1:0-769 GCF_001605985.2 Dendrobium catenatum | reverse complement strand
GTGTGTGTAGGGTTACTTAGCATCAGTCTCTTTGACCTTTACAAATAGACTCAAGAAGAGAAAAAAACAAAGTATAGAGTAACTCAACCCTAAACCTACGCAATCTTGAACTGGCTTCATTTGTTCGTCCGATCTCTTCGATTCCTGAAAAGTTAGAAGAACCAAGTAGTCCAAGAAAATCAATAGTGTTTGTCAATCATCAAAACATAAGTCTTTAAAATAGATTTGCAATAATCTCCCCCTTTTTGATGATGGCAAACACAAGTCGGAAAAACTCAGAAAAATAGTTCACTAGAAATTCAAAGTTACAAGCACATACCGTTTTTCTTACCACATCCTACTCCCCCTTTTGTCATCACAAAAAGAGGGTCTAGACACACAATAGAAAAAGAGAAACAACACAACAGAAACTAAAACAGACTAAAAAGACAAACTACAAAAAATAGGAAACAAATAGCAGAAAATACATATTAGAAAAATGAGGGACCCTGATCATCAGATGGAGATGGTGGAGGTGGCTGCTGAAAGTAGCTGACAAGCGTGGTAAACTGAGCATTGAACTAGGCGATGTCCTGGTCATGCTGCTACGACTGGTGAGTAAGGTAACTATCAAATCGGGCTAAATCTTCAGTGCGGTGCTGCTCATAGCGGGCAATGTCCTCAGAGTGTTGCTGCTCCTGTGCATGTAGGCGTCAAAGCGGGTCTCCCATCGATCAAACCTCTCTATCAACTGATCAACCGGTGAGTGCTAGTGTAGAGGAACAGGATC
>NW_021411903.1:0-308 GCF_001605985.2 Dendrobium catenatum | reverse complement strand
TAGGCGGTACTCCTTTTGAGAGCAGTGCCCTGCATTCAAAAGAGTTCCTTCCAGAATTGACTGAGGAAAACTTTGTCTCTATCTGACACAATTGAAGCAGGGAATCCATGTAATCGCACCACTTCTCTAATAAATGTTGCTGCCACTGATACCGCGGTGTACGGGTGTCGCAGGAGGACGAAATGGGCATACTTACTGAGTCGGTCCACCACTACCAAAATGACCGTGAATCCCTCTGAGCGAGGTAGGCCGTCAATGAAATCCATGGACGCTTCCTCCCAAACTTTGTTTGGAAGTTCCAAGGGTTG
>NW_021411902.1:0-296 GCF_001605985.2 Dendrobium catenatum | reverse complement strand
AAATCCGACGACCTCGAATTTTTCGCTTAAATCTCGCTGCGATGCTTTGAAAAGCGTGCGAGGTCAAAAACGTCATTTGCGGGTTTTACAGGTATTGTGAAGTACTGAACTCTATAATTCACAGTACCGAGTTCAGTATTACGCGGTACTTCACAGTATCGAACGGTAAGCTGTTTCCGGTGTCCGAACCCAATAATCTCTCCATTCGGCTGGGTAAAATCTTGAGCCTTCTTTATTATCAGCCGGTAACCATTAAGTACTGGACTACTGCAGCATTGTATATCAAATTGTTGCGT
>NW_021411901.1:0-309 GCF_001605985.2 Dendrobium catenatum | reverse complement strand
GTGTTTGCTATCATCAAAATCATAATCCAAGAAAACAGATCCGTAATAGGGTTTTTATTTTTAACTGATCATCGAGGATGACTTTGGATAGTCCCGACAATATGATCAAAAATAAAAAAAACTAAAAAAAAGATAGAATTTCTCTTATAAATGTGTGTGTGTGTGTGTGTAAGGTGAATTACAAGATGGACAAGAGGGGGGTGAATTGTGAAAATATTTTGACAATAGTTAAAACCTAAGCACGAGTTCTAATATTTTTTGATGTTTTAACATTTTAACATGAAAATTTAAACAACCTTTTTTTTCACA
>NW_021411900.1:0-227 GCF_001605985.2 Dendrobium catenatum | reverse complement strand
CTGATGCACCAGGATCTACAAGGATATGTGACAATCTAAAGTTATCTATGTTCACTGTTATGTATAGTGGACGGTTGTGATCAGCCGTCCCTAAACACAGATCTTCATCAGAAAAAGAAATTGCAGGAACTCCTCTGGAACAAAAAGCTTCATCAGGCTGTGCAGCTGCTAACTGGGCCATGCAAATATCTGGATCTAACAATGCTTTGATTAGGGCTTCCCTCATT
>NW_021411899.1:0-249 GCF_001605985.2 Dendrobium catenatum | reverse complement strand
AACTAATCGTATAAATACGGGTTTAAAATAATTATCGTTTCAAATCAAATCAGGTATGAGGCAACAAAAATAAATCGATCGAGTCTAACTGAAAACAATCGAGTTTGATCTGGCTCGAGTCGAGTCGATTCGAGCTCGAATTGGGCCCGACGGGGTTCAATTAGATCGATCGAGAGCGCTCGAGCACACTCGATCCGAAATCGAGGTCAACAGCTCTCAATTCCATGCAAACATTTAGATTGATGGATT
>NW_021411898.1:0-270 GCF_001605985.2 Dendrobium catenatum | reverse complement strand
TTAGTCACATGATCTATAATGAAGTGATGCCTAATGTAAATGTGCTTAGTCCTTGAATGTTGGATAGGATTCAAAGAGATGCATATGGCAATAATGTTGTCACAAAAGATTGAGATGGTGCCTAAAAGTAATCCTAAATCCAATACCTGTTGTTTCAACCAATGGACTTGGGCCACACAACTTTCAAGAGCAATGTACTCAGCTTCAGCAGTGGAAAGAGCAATAGAGTTTTACTTCCTACTAGACCATGAGACCAGAGACTGTCCTATG
>NW_021411897.1:0-1908 GCF_001605985.2 Dendrobium catenatum | reverse complement strand
ATTTCAGTGTCTAAACTACCCACCCATCTCTCATACAAACCGAATAGCATGAATTTTATACGATTAGGTGGTATTAGCTGGCTTCCTTTGTCAGGCAAGGAATAAGTCCAGGATTGCATTAGTTAGGTCGTAGATGTCAGTATCGTATGTACGAAACTGCATCTTTTATAGATTTAGGGTTTGAAGGTGAGTTATACAGGTGTACCACTATACACCTTATTGGTGGGTAAGCTATCCATCCTTTCGGAAGCTATAAATCCTACACATCCGCGTCACACAGATGATGCCATCTCCCTCTTTCTCTCGTGCATGTTTGATGTGTTGTCCTTCCTTTTTCTCCAGTTTCCACTTCTTCGAGTCGACCGGATGACGACTGAACCACGTGTGATTGATTGAGCCAATTTGGGACACTCTTTCTCTTTGATTAGGAAAGCCTATAAATTCCCTTGCACTAAACCCATTTAGAGAAGATAATCTAACATCCTTAATCGGGAGTTTTCCTAAGTCAAGGCTTAGGATGTAATTAACTACGGGGGCTTGCGCCCGTAGGAAATCAATCTCCACAATCAAATAAACCCTATTCGATGCTGATGTATCGAATAGGGGAAATCTCGTGAACTTTTGGGTTATAGATATTATTATCCATCGATGTTAGTAGGTGAAAGCCGCTATCCTCCATGGCTAATCGTATCTATAACTCCATCTGCTCTTCCATCGGACTGCTTGTGTCGAGTGTAAAGGTCTACGACCACTTTGTCCTACGGGACAGTGTGATCGTACTCTTTGCATTCGAACCACGCGAGCAGAATCCTTTCGGAGACCCACACAGTAATACTGGGCTAAGAAAAGGACTAACACTGGGCTTGATAATTCTTGCCTCCAACATTTCTACAATCAACTTCTAAATTTCATCCTTCTGAAATTGAGGATAATGATAGGCCTGGTGCTGATGGGTGATACACCTTCCCTTAAGGTGATAGCATATTCATGCTCCTTTGGTGGTGACAATCCCTGAGGCGGCTGAAAAACCTCATGGAATTGCTGGATCAATGACTATACTGAGAGGGATATGTCTCATCTCTCCTCCAATCTAACTCCATCCAGTTTATGTAGCTCCACCAAAAAGCCCTCCCCCACCTCTTGTATACTTCTCACTATGGTTTTGTGAGATACCATAGTTTTGGAAAGCCCAGCATCTCCCTTTATCATCACCTTTCTCTGGTCCACCATCAGCTCCATTGTGAGTGGTCCACAATTGACTTTGGTATCCCCCAAGGTCTGCAACAACTTCATTCCTAGAATGATATCAGTACTTCCTAACTCTAGTAGAAGAAAATCTTCCCTTACCTGATCCTCTGGATGGTCAACACCACTCATCTACAGATCTCCTGATCTTTCTCCACCTTCCCTATACCTATCATCACCCCATAATATCCCATATCCATCAATTTCACTCCCAGTTGATCGACAACCTGAGTGAAAATGAAATTGTGGGTAGCCCTACTATCGATTAATACCACCACATCCATGTCCTCTATCTCCTCCTACACCTTCATGATATGATTCATAATGAATCCTACCACAGAGTTTAGGGAAACCTCTGCCAGATCTAGATGTATCTTCTCTTCCATCACTTCCTCTACCTCTCTCTCACCTCCTTTAGTTTCCTCGTCATCATAGATGGTGAGAACCTGAAGAATTCGGTCCCTATACCTAGGAGTATACATCTCATCACACCTGAATATAACCCCTTTGCCCTCTTCTCCTACATCTCCTTCTCCGTTAGCCTTTTAAAATTTCCTCAACTTCCTCCTACTGGCTTCTCCATAGTGGTCTCACGAAATCCTCCTGCTGTCGGAACCTTGGGTTCTAAAAGAGGGGTTGTTGTGCTATAAGACCCCCCCCCCC
>NW_021411896.1:0-346 GCF_001605985.2 Dendrobium catenatum | reverse complement strand
AACAATCACACTTCCAAACTTCTCTTTCAATCCCTTTCGAGTTCTAGATCAAAAATGGCTTCCTCTAGCAAGCGTCAAAAGGTACTGGCAAAGAAACCCCACAGGAATCCCTCAAAAAATTTCTTGTCCAAAGATAATGAGGATTTCTTTCCTCAATTTGCCTCTGCTAAGATCACCCCTTCTCGTATTTTTTATTCAAGATGAAATTACCTACAAGGTAATGCATCTATTTGCTACCACACAATTTGGGTTTATTCTTACAGTGATCCACTTTTACAACAAAGAAACCTTTCATTACTTTTTGGCCAACATGTCTTTTAACTCCGACCACTCTACTGTCAATTCT
>NW_021411895.1:0-208 GCF_001605985.2 Dendrobium catenatum | reverse complement strand
AGTTTATGCATAACAATATATATTTAATTTCTCATAAGTTTTCTTAATAGTATTTTTATATTGTTTTAAAATTAAAATATTATATAAATATGGGGCTTTACCCAATCTTAAAATCTAGACTAAACAAATCTTGTATTTAGGGAGAGTTTTTTTAACAAAATTAGAAAAAAACATATGTATAATATAAAACACAGATAAATAAAAAGTC
>NW_021411894.1:0-202 GCF_001605985.2 Dendrobium catenatum | reverse complement strand
AAGAAAACTACACCACTAAAAGAGGCCAGAGGAGAAATAATCAACAGTGTTTTCTCCCTTTAACAGTTTAAGAGATGCAAAATATTGACTAAAAATTTTCAAAAAATAAAAATATGGTATAAAATATCATTTCAGTAGTGATCACAAAAGTAGAAAAACTAAAATAATAGAAATAAAATAATGAAGAGAGACCAAAACTAGT
>NW_021411893.1:0-405 GCF_001605985.2 Dendrobium catenatum | reverse complement strand
CTGCTAAGTATAGTACACCCTGGCACTTTTTAGCACAGTAGTAGTTATAGTAAGAGATCCTTAGTTAAGAAATGTTATAAGCTCTCTTCTCAAGAAGAAAGGAGACATATATGATATTATGCAGTTTTAGTTATCTTGCTTGTCTTGTGTTACTGTTCTATTGTGCAGGTTTTCTCTTAATTGCAAGAGTCGCTGCTTCATATTGGTATCAGAGCCAATCTGGGAATGGCTGAAGGCAGTTCTAAAAGAGCTACTGAAGAGGATAGAAACTTGGATGCAGTGTGGGTGGCTCAAGCTAGCTTCACGCGGCAATTGGAAGAGATAAGAGTAGATTTATTTCGCCTTTCTATGGTGATGAGGACCGAAATGGCTGCATTCCGAGCAATGCTTCATCCCGCCGGTAGG
>NW_021411892.1:0-266 GCF_001605985.2 Dendrobium catenatum | reverse complement strand
AGCATGTTTCTTATGTCAAAGCATGTTTCTTATGTCAAAGCACGAAAGAGTTCTTTTAGTATCTTATGAAATTATTTTATCATGGTTGAAATCATTTATCATAGTCATGCAATGGTTATAGACTGTCACATGAAAATTTCTATCATAATCATGCTATATTACTTGTGTGTTGATGACGGAGTACCAAGAAGGGGCTCTTTGAGCAAAGACGGCCTTTGAGGCAATACATAATGAAATGCAAATGAATGGAAATGAATGGCCATAAA
>NW_021411891.1:0-336 GCF_001605985.2 Dendrobium catenatum | reverse complement strand
GATTTTGTTCACCATACATTTATTCTCTCTCTCTCTCTCTCTATCTATCTCTCTCAAAATCTAAAATTAACAAATTTTCATGGATTAATTCGAGGATCAAGCCTTCTTAATATGGCTCAATCTCCATTTATAAAGATGTAACACTAATTATGACTTGGATAAGACACAATGAATCATTTTTCCACATTCAGTGAATCATCTTTCCCATACTTTCTTACGAAGATGGATAAAATCTGATGCAGGACTTATATGCCTAGGCGATGTTTAGAAAAGAATCTTGCACAATTTAATCTAGAGAGTTTTATTAAAACTAAAATACTTGTTGTGATTAAACGT
>NW_021411890.1:0-1745 GCF_001605985.2 Dendrobium catenatum | reverse complement strand
ACCACATTATCGCTATATTTGAGGCTTACGATGGAGAATTTAATAAAAATAAAGAATTGCATTAGAATTGTTATAAATTTTAATATTTATAAATAATTTAAAAAATGAAAGTAATTTATTGTATAGATTAAATTATTTGTATGTAATTGAAAAAAAAAATCAAATTAGTTTTATTCCTCCACAACCTCATCCACATGCTTATCCTGCACCAAGCCAATAAATTAATTCGCAAGATGCTGCGCTCTGCTGCTCATAAAATTCCCCTCACCATTTCTTTAATCAACCAGTAACTGTAAGTGGCATTAATCGCCATTAAAGACGCGCAGTCGCCAACAACACTCTGCTTTGAGCTTTCCATTTCCTCGAGCATTTTGATTTTGGATTCTTCTTCTTGGCGAAAGGAAAAAAGATCTGCATCATTGTTGAGGAAGATCTAAACGGTTTGGCTACTTTCCTTTTGGCGCTCACTCGCGCAGTCTTCCGCTTCGGTTTGCACTCGAAAATGCTTCAACGGCTGATACTGCTCGTTTTCCTCCTCCTGCAATGTGTTTTTGGAGAGGAAACGTGCTCGGGAATCGTGCCGATGAAGATGCGGGCGGAGACGATATCGATTGTGGATTTTGGAGGAGTTGGAGACGGGCGGACGCTGAATACAAAGGCGTTCAAAGAGGCGATCTATCGGATCGAGCACTTGAATCGTCCCGGCGGTACGCTTCTCTACGTTCCTGCCGGAGTCTGGCTCACTGGAGCGTTTAATCTCACCAGCTACATGACGCTTTTTCTCGCCAAGGGCGCGGTCATCAGGGCCACACAGGTAATGGATTCTGAAACGGCGATGTAGTGCTCAAGGTATAACCAAGAAAATACAGGTGTTTGCTTATCCATTCGACGGTTGCGCTGGAAGATTTTTTTTTTTAGTTCGTAAGTGGGCATCATAGCATTTTCCTCTATTTGGTTGCATGTAGGTATAGGGTTGGCATACAACAGCGGGTTGGCTTATCACACTCAATATATCTCTACTGTGCTGTTCAGCTACAAATAGGATTTAGTAAATGCGGTAAATCAAGATTTAGTGAAACTTCAGAGGATTAAAATCTGAAAATTCTTTGGCATGATAACATGTATATCTTGCTAAATTCTTGTTTTGGAATTTAACATTTAATAGGGGATAAATTTTTTAATCCGTTAAATTCTGTGAATGATTGGATTTAATCAATACTGGATTTGAAATTAGATTTATCAGAATAGCAGAATTTAAAACTATTTTTGTTAGGATTTAAACTAATTTTTGCTTGAATGCTGTCTAAAGTAGGATGCCAAACAGCCCATATATGTCTCTTGTTGCACGATAATATCTGTTATATGCCACACGTCTGAAGATTTATTCCCCAGATTTTGCATTAGCAGATTTGTTGGATGTGATTAAACTTTAATCTTATATTTAAAACTCTAAAATTATTTTAAAAATCTTTAAAAAAATTATGTTTTTATTTTCACGGATAAAATTGTAAAAAGTTAAAATACTTATTTTTAAAAATCTAACCAAAACATATCATTTGCAAAGTTTATTAATAGATTGGAAGAAATAAAAAATCGTTATGAATCTGAGTCTAAATTTTGCCGGTAGAAGCTTTTAGGAGTTTTCTCATGTGTTCTTTGACCTTCGCATTTATGGTACTTTTGGTGTAGGATGCAGAGAGCTGGCCTTTGATTGATCCTTTGCCATCTTATGGGAGAGGCCGCGA
>NW_021411889.1:0-350 GCF_001605985.2 Dendrobium catenatum | reverse complement strand
ATTAAAGACATTAAGATCCCCTATAACACATTGATCTCATGTTTTCACTATAGAAAAGGATGCCATATCCAACCGCCATAAACACATAATACTTCCACAAAGTCCTTTTAAAGGAAGAAGAAAAAAATCCCACCCATGACCCATCATTCTTTCAAAAGAACCTTTATCAAGATAGGTGATCTTAGTTTCCACCAGTCCCACAAAAAAAACCTTATAATCTTTTATAATTTCCTTCAAATAAAGAGAGGCCTATCTCTTCTTGGCCCCTCTACAATTTTAGAAATCTATAGATTCCATTTAAAATTTTTTGGGGGAAGAGCCCCCATCTCTTCTCTTATTTCCTCCATAAA
>NW_021411888.1:0-435 GCF_001605985.2 Dendrobium catenatum | reverse complement strand
TTGATGTTGTTGTTGTTGTTGTTGTTGTTGTTGTATTTATAGGTGAAGTTGAGTTTATACATGACAAACACTTGATTTGGAGAAATAAGAAGTGGCAAATAAAATGAAAGAGCGAATTCCTACAAATTTTTGGAGGTATTTGTATGAATCAAAGATGTAAGAAACTTTACATGAAGACTTTCCTACATAATGACACATATTTTGGAGAAAGCTTGCATGGCATACATATAATTTATATGATATGAAGCTTTTTTAAATGTGGTGATAAGTTCATTAGAATTTTAACCATTTCAAATATGTGAAATCATAACATGAAGTATAATTATAATATGTACAAGAAATGAATTTTCAAATAAGACTTATGCACTATTCATATTCATTTCAAAATATTTGATAATAAATATATTAAAAATAAAATAATTACTTATATCTTTC
>NW_021411887.1:0-404 GCF_001605985.2 Dendrobium catenatum | reverse complement strand
AGGATAACCCCTGCAGGAGAGTCTAGATTTTTCTTCTCTTTCTGATGTAATGTATTTGATAGTAAGTTTTGTGAAAATCATTAAAATAAGGCATTTTAAATGTATAGGAGTCCAAAGGGAAAAGAAAACCCTTACAGGGGGTTTTCTTTTTCATTTGGGCATCCTTTTGGAGCATTCAATATAAGGAACCCGAAGGACTAAAGATGATCTAAAGACGAATCAAGGAAGTGAAGAAGAAGACTGAAGAGATAAGAATGCCTTATTTTAAGATTTGCGTCGTTCCTGGGTTGTTGTCGGTGGAGCCCGGCCACCCTTACTTTTTTTATACTCAGTGATGTAATATTGTATGGCACTTGCCATGGACTTTGGAGACTCTATTTTGTTGGCTTGTTGTGTTTACTTTG
>NW_021411886.1:0-370 GCF_001605985.2 Dendrobium catenatum | reverse complement strand
ACTTATTAGTTATTATTATTGACCCCATTACATGAAGGACAAAGTTAGGATTGGAGCAAGCCACGGCCTAATCCACAGTCCTAAAGTAGTTTTCGATTATGGGAACAATATGATGCAACTCATATCTAGCTCGTGGACACAATGAGGTGAAATTTGTGCAATTAAAGACCAGGAAATTCAGTAAGCACGTGCACATGCACATACACACATGCGAGCCTACATATATCCACACATATAATGATAGTAACAAATCTAAAACTAAACTGTAACAATATTAGAAAAATGCATACCCTTAGCTTTTATCTGAAAGCCCAATCTTGCATACGTGTGAGGAAATTGAAAGCCATTGGGTAAATTATAAGGAGAGACA
>NW_021411885.1:0-577 GCF_001605985.2 Dendrobium catenatum | reverse complement strand
TTGCATGTTATATATCTTACACTCATCATATTATTATAAATTTGATGACCAAGTTCAAAACTAATAGTTATCAAGAGGATTATCACTTGACTTATTGATTTTATAGAAGAGTTGAGTTTTATTAGTATCTTAACAACCTATGGATAAAGCCACAACTACCTGAATATGCCAGAAGAAAAGACCTTAGCGAGGAATATCACTTGACTTATTGATTGCACCTTGACGACGAACTTCGGCCTTCAGGTGTGGACAAACTTTGGATAGGTTCGCTGGAAGAGAAGACCACCACCTGAATCGTAAAAAATTCAGGATACAGAAACACAATAACACCACCTAAGCTAGGCGTCTCAGGATACAGGGAAGATCTCTACAACAACATCAAGCCTTTATCCCACCACGTGGGGTCGGCTACATTAATCCTTTTTCTCCATTGTGTCCTATTTAAAGTCAAATTCTAGTTTAAATCTAATAAAGAAAGGTCATTCCTAATATTTTCTAACCAATAGGGAAGATCTCTAAACAAAGAAAATATATAATGCTAAAAAGCCTACCTTTCTTTATTACAACTGCTCTATTT
>NW_021411884.1:0-205 GCF_001605985.2 Dendrobium catenatum | reverse complement strand
TATATATATATATATATACATTAAAAAAAAAGAAAGTGAGATGGAGAAAAATGAGATAATTTTCAACAGGTGTCGAAGACCTCGGCCGTCATACCTTAGGTCCGACCGGGATGGTTTAAAATTTGAAGACCCCGGTCGTCGTACCTTAGGTCATACCGGGATGGTTTAAAATTGAAGACCTCACGCAGTCGATCTTAGATCCTGG
>NW_021411883.1:0-232 GCF_001605985.2 Dendrobium catenatum | reverse complement strand
AAAGAATCACATTTGATAGTAGTGAAAAGGATTTTAAAATATCTACTAGAAACTCGGAACTTAGGAATTTGGTATCCTAAGTTTAGCTCTTCGTTTGAAATTATTGGTTATTCAGATTCTGACTTTGCAGGCTGTAGAGTGGATAGGAAAAGCACTTCTGGAACATATCAATTCATTGGAAATTCATTAATTTTATGGTCTAGTAGAAAACAAAATTCAGTAGCCCTATCTA
>NW_021411882.1:0-430 GCF_001605985.2 Dendrobium catenatum | reverse complement strand
TTGGCTCATCTCAAATTCATTACTCATTATTTTGGAAAAATCATCACAAAGATTTTTATTAGATGATCCAAAACTAATATCATCAATATAAATCTGAACAATGAGTATATTATCTCCTAATTTCTTCAAAAGAGAGTGGTGTCCACACTTACTTTTTTTAAAAAATCTCTCTAATAGGAAAGTGCTTAACCTCTCATGCCAAGCCCTAGGTGCCTGTTTCAATTCATATAATGTCTTTTTTAATTTAAAAATAAGATTATGGAATTTTAAAATTTCAAAACCTATAGGTTGTTCAACATAAACATCCTCTTGAATCACCCCATTCAAATGCACTTTTAACATTCATTTGATACAATTTAAATCCTTTAAAATAGGTAAAAACTAACAAAACCCTAATTGCTTTAAGTTTCACTATAGAGGCAAAAGTCTC
>NW_021411881.1:0-255 GCF_001605985.2 Dendrobium catenatum | reverse complement strand
GGCAGAGAACCGTCGTCCTTTTACATAATCCCCAGTGATGGCAGAGAACCGTCCGTCCTTTCACACAATTTTAGTGTGGGTAGAGAACCCTTCGACTGTTCACACTCTCCAAGTGTAGGCAGAGAACCCTTCGGATATTCACACTCTCCAAGTGTAGGCAGCGAACCCTTCGACTGTTCACACTCTCCAAGTGTAGGTAGCGAACCCTTCGGCTATTTACACTCTCCAAGTGTCGGCAGAGAACCGGATATCCTT
>NW_021411880.1:0-285 GCF_001605985.2 Dendrobium catenatum | reverse complement strand
GTGGCCCTAGAAGAATTTATGGGAGGATCTCCAAGGGAAAGGTTCTTTTACATCCATGACCTGAAAGTACTCTGCCTTTTCCAGGAGGGAGAAAAATGAGAAGGTTCTCTATCATCGCTAGGAGGGTGAAAATAGAGTTTGACACTCCGCCATGCCAGGTTGGTGAGAGGGAGTATTGTAAGGGCTTCTCCGCCTTGCCAAGGGGGGAAAAAGGAGAGCTATTTCTTATAGTGAAATACCCGGAGTGGAGGACTCCGGGGAGTGGATGTAGGTCATGGTTTGATC
>NW_021411879.1:0-277 GCF_001605985.2 Dendrobium catenatum | reverse complement strand
AAGTTCGGGACCAATTAGGAAACTCTCTAGATGTCGGACCTATTTTCAATAATTATACCTCCCACCCATCTTTCATAATTGACTGGATAACATGGTTTTAAAAGCGATTAGGTGGTTAGCTGGCTCTCCAATCCAGGCAGGGATAAGTCAAGGTTTTGCACTGCAATAGCTAGGACACGGGTCTTAGTGTTCGTAGAACACTAAGCTCAATCTAGATTTAGGGTTCAAGGCTATTACATCCGGTCTCGTAGTATGCCTTAAATAGTAGGTAGGTCCC
>NW_021411878.1:0-322 GCF_001605985.2 Dendrobium catenatum | reverse complement strand
AGTCTGTCAGATCCCATTCTTGCGGCATTAGAGAATCATCTTCGGAGTCAAATGCTTCCTGATCGAGATGGGGGTTTCGACGCCAATGCCGGTCAAGGCCCACGCCTCGCCGAACACCTATAGCCAGAGCTGGTGTATGCTCGTGACGAAGACGATGGGGTGCATTCCTTTCGCGGTAGAGATTGAACTCGTGGCGCATTTCGAAAAGGCGTTGCACATCAGTAGACAACACCTCAAGTTTTCGGATGATCTTCGCCTGGTTTGCCCAAAGCGTTTCACGACTCCGAACGTCTTTGTCCGTCATCCCCCTCCTTTGGCTCTG
>NW_021411877.1:0-271 GCF_001605985.2 Dendrobium catenatum | reverse complement strand
TCATATACATCAGCATAAAATAGGAAGTCCTCCATCTATGCTTAATCCCGACCAACCAATTTCTTCTCCAGTGAATCTAGTCTTCCAAAACTCTTCACCTTGCTCCATTGCTACTGCAACCATGATAAATGCCAATTTATCTTATATACCGGCAACAAAATCTGCTGGAAGGAGACGACGGCTTAAGAACAGTGACCCAGCCAGGCCGAAGCCCAACCGAAGTGCATATAACTGTTTCTTTATTGAGAAGCATTTTGAGCTCAAATCTCAA
>NW_021411876.1:0-239 GCF_001605985.2 Dendrobium catenatum | reverse complement strand
CTCAATTAGAGACGTGATCACCTCTAGGCCACTAGAATACTTACTTAAATTAACCCGTGATTAGTGCATGAAATCCAGGTCTAATTAAATTTTGAACATAGTACTGTATGAACTAGATCGTACCATACGATGAACAGATACGAAGTATGATCGTCCCGGATATCGTCCTAGAAGATCTCTTGGTTTTTGTCACATCGTACTATACGATAGTAATCGTACCATACGATGAACAGAGACGA
>NW_021411875.1:0-249 GCF_001605985.2 Dendrobium catenatum | reverse complement strand
ATACTTTAGTAGGGATGACTTGGGATTATGTTAGAACGTCTTGTTGTAAGAATCATATGTAGGAAGATTTGAATTGGAACCTTTGCTTTCTTTAGTATTCCACTCATACACTATTCGTTGGCATCATGTTATAAAGAATTATTTCGGCGTGAGAACAAAGTCATGGATTTCAATTAGATAAGTTACTTGGAATCATTGGTGGCATGTAGCATAAAAAAAATACAATTTGTTGGAAAATATTCATATTTA
>NW_021411874.1:0-315 GCF_001605985.2 Dendrobium catenatum | reverse complement strand
TTACCTTGCGTACAGCAATATCTCGAACAGTCTCGTCTGACGAAAACGACTCCGCATCGCCCGAAAATTAACTTTTTCCAAAACCTCTCGACTTCCTCTCATCGGCTGATATTTTGATTTTCTGATTTTTCTCTCTCCTCAAAATGAGCTGATTTCAGCTTTAAATTACACAGATCGGCCCGGCCGATCGCAATATCGTCCTGGGACGATCTGAAAAAATTCAATCGGCCTGGGATGATTTCTCAGGACGATCATAAATTTTCAGGACGATTTGCTCTCTGACTTTTGCCATACACTGATCGTCCCAGGACGATG
>NW_021411873.1:0-209 GCF_001605985.2 Dendrobium catenatum | reverse complement strand
ATTCTGGGGAAATTGACCTCGAATAATGAGGTCAACATGTACCATAATTTAATTTCGTTTGGACGAAAATTTTACAGAGAACAGATCGTCCTGGACGATATTTAATTTCGTTTTGACAAAATTTTTACAGAGGACCAATCGTCAAGTACGATAATTTAATTTCGTCTCGATAAAAATTTTACAGAGGATAAATCATCCTGGACGATATT
>NW_021411872.1:0-272 GCF_001605985.2 Dendrobium catenatum | reverse complement strand
TGGGATCTTGATCGGGTCTATCATCCATTCCCCCACGATCCGCTTTAAGTGGAGGATGGTGCAATTTCTTTTTAAATATCAAATCTTCCGAACAAAGTTCCAAATCCAAAAACCCAATTCTCAAATTCTCCAAATTTCCAAATCCAAATTCATGCTACTACTATATGCCAGATAACACGTATTCTATAAGTATCTGATTGACGATTAGCCTTAATCCAAAGTTCTCCTCGTGATTGGGAGGGGTAATTAACTTTAGGGGCTTGCGCCTATAG
>NW_021411871.1:0-212 GCF_001605985.2 Dendrobium catenatum | reverse complement strand
ACAAGATTTCAAAAAAACTTGAAAGATATATAAGAACTTTGGCTATTATGCATAAGATAAATTAATGTAGCAAGATAAGAAAAAGATCTTAATTAACAGGCAATTGGTTAAACCGAGTCTAGACTTTTGTTTTAGAGAAGAAAATCATACCACTAAATAAAGTCTGAAGGAGGGAAAACATCAACAGAAAACTCCCTTTAACCAATTTTGAA
>NW_021411870.1:0-234 GCF_001605985.2 Dendrobium catenatum | reverse complement strand
AGTGGTTTGGTCCAGGGGAAACACCGGCAGCCAAAGGAATGAAGAGATGAATAATCAGGTGGAGTTTGATATAGAAGGTGGTATGGAGATTTAGAAAAGGTATTTGTGGATGGTAATCTGTTAATTAAAAAGGCTGCGGTGAGGACGGCATCCGACCAAAATGAGGAAGGTAAATTAGCATCAATGATAAGAGCTCGTGCGGTTTCTAGGAGATGCCGATTCTTTCGTTCAGAC
>NW_021411869.1:0-265 GCF_001605985.2 Dendrobium catenatum | reverse complement strand
CGACATTATCATCCAGGACGATAGGTATATCATCCTGCCCGATCAGTACAAATTTAGCTCATCAGCCCAGGACAATTTGGGACGATTAGAAGAAAATTGGTTACATCGTCCTGGCCAATATCACAATCGTCCATGCCGATTAGTTTAAAACCGATCTCAATCATCCTAATTGAAAGTTCGTTAGGGATGTCAAGCCCTATAGAACTGGCCCAAGCTAACCAAGAGGGCGGGTAAATTAGTATTTTAAAAAATTTCTTTTTCACAA
>NW_021411868.1:0-476 GCF_001605985.2 Dendrobium catenatum | reverse complement strand
ACTAGCGAATATGGGGTGGCTTGCGTTGCAGTTTTATTAGTGGTACGATATGCCCAGAGAGATTCTATCAATTTTTCATGCCACTCTCTCTTATTTTTAGAGAGAATTTTCTTGAGCAGTTTAACCAAAGTCTTGTTGAATGCTTCAGCCAAACCATTGGCTCTTGGGTTATATATCGATGAATAATTCCAGTCTATCTTATGACGTTTTATAAATCAATAAATTTTGGTACTTTTAAAGGCGGTACCGTTGTCCGATATAGTTCGACGAGGTACGCCAAAATGATAGACAATGTTATCCCGAAAGAATTTCATCACATTGTCTGATTTAACTTCTCCTAGGGGAATTGCTTCAGCCCATTTTGAGAAATAGTCAGTGGCAGCTAAGATAAAACGATGTCCTAAAGAAGATGGTGGTTATATTGGACCTATTATATCGATACCCCAACTTTCAAATGGCCATGATGCTACTGTAGG
>NW_021411867.1:0-224 GCF_001605985.2 Dendrobium catenatum | reverse complement strand
CCTACGTTGTTGCTTAGGAGCAGCAACACTCAGAGGATATTGCCCGCTATGAGCAGAACCGCGCTGAGGATTTAGCCCGTTTTGATAGTTTTCTTACTCACCACAAGCAGCAGCATGACCAGGACATCGCCTGATTCAATGCTCAGTTTACTTCACTTACCAGCTACTTTCAGCAGCCACCTCCACCCCTCCATCTGATGATCTGGATCCCTCGTTGTTTTAGT
>NW_021411866.1:0-398 GCF_001605985.2 Dendrobium catenatum | reverse complement strand
TGTTCCGGATTTTGTTTCTGTTAGTGAATTTCGTGTGTTATTTTCTACTACTTCAGATTTTACCGTGTAACTTTTGGTATATTTTTCATATGATAATTGTGCATATTTTGAGTATTTTCTAGAAGATTTTTACCGGATATTTTGGATTCTGTGGTGTTTTAATTGAACTGTAAATTATCAAGATGTTAAAAAATATTTTGTAAGTACAGTAAAAGTCTTATAATATTGTTTTGCATATTCTGTGGTAATTTGGTAAATTTCTGAATCTGTGAATTTTATGTAAATTCCATATACTGCCGTTATGTCGCTGAAATTTTATACGAATTCTAATTTTTTTGAATTGATACATTGAATGAATTAAAGTGTTTGTATGCAATCAGAAGGGAGTTATAAGGGGC
>NW_021411865.1:0-280 GCF_001605985.2 Dendrobium catenatum | reverse complement strand
CTTTGAGTGATAGGATCAAAACATTTGAATCCTTTTTTATTGAGGGTGTAACCGAGAAAAATACAGGAGATAGATCTGGGAGCTAGTTTGTGAGTGGAGAGTGGTTTGGTCCAGGGAAAGCACCTGCAGCCAAAAGGATGAAGAAAGGAATAATAGGGTGGAGTTTGATATAGAAGGTGATATGGAGATTTGGAAAAGGTATTGGAGGATGGTAATCTGTTAATTAGAAAAGTGGCGGTGAGGACGGCATCAGACCAGAATGTGGAAGGTAAGTTAGCAT
>NW_021411864.1:0-232 GCF_001605985.2 Dendrobium catenatum | reverse complement strand
TGATGAAAGTGGAGTTCCATCTAGTTGGAACATCTTGCTCAAACCTCTCTTCCCTTCTAGACAACTTCACCTCCTCCTTCATTACTTTCAATGTTACAAGGCTCTAACTCTACCACATTTATAGATGGCCCAACTTCTTCAATTTCATCAATAAAAACATCATCAGCAACGATATTAGAGCCCTCCATCTATCAAAAATATAAGAAGACATCACAAAAAAATGAAAAAAAAA
>NW_021411863.1:0-258 GCF_001605985.2 Dendrobium catenatum | reverse complement strand
TTTAAGTATTTTGCATTTAGTTGTGCTATGTCACGTTCTTCTATAGTCCAATCTGCAAAAGGTGTTTTTCAACCCTAACTCCATCAACTAATCTAGTTGGTTTTGTATAACCTTCTTGGACTAAGATCCACATACGATAATCAAGTGACTGTAAGAAAGTAGACATGCATGTTTTCCAAAAATCAAGAGGTATATTGTCAAACAGTGGAGGTCTAGTAAAAGAGTAACCCTCAGGTGTATTTCAGTTTCCAAATGTAG
>NW_021411862.1:0-239 GCF_001605985.2 Dendrobium catenatum | reverse complement strand
TTTCAAAAATTTCTTCACTACTGAATCTTGGAGGAGGTTGTAACATCACCTTTTTTATTTTTAGTAAACACTTCTTTATTTTGCCTGAAATGATGACTTTGAGGCAAAAATATTCGATGACAATCAAACCAAGTATTCTTTCTACCATACTTTAAAGTAAATGATTTTGTATTTTCCATACAATATGGATAAGCTAACTTGTCTGAAGTGTTCCAACCTGAGAGCATACCATATGCAGG
>NW_021411861.1:0-3422 GCF_001605985.2 Dendrobium catenatum | reverse complement strand
GTAGTGGGATAAAGGCTTGATGTTGTTGTTGTTGAACTAAAAGTCCATTAAAATTTTTATCATGTTCATCATATGAGATAACATCATTTACCTCATTTGGAGCTAAAGAGTCTTTTTCATTTTTGAAAAGACAAAGGTTCACTTCCTCTTATAATATTTCTTCAATTGACTCATCATTGCTTGTATTTTCCCAGAGAGCTTTCTTCTTCTTCCTAAAGTTCCTCTCTTTCTTCTTCTTTTATTATTCATTTTGTTTCTTTTTGGCTCATGCTTAAGTTCATGGAACTATCCTTTCAAGTGACCAGGCTTTTTGCAGTTGTAGGAAATGATTATATTTGTAGAAGATATTTCTTCAAATAAAGGCATGTCAGTTTTTTATTTTTTATATCAGAAGTCCTTTTTTTTTCAAGAAGTTTCCAAACTTCTTTCTAATCACCGCCTACCTCATCAGGTTCTTGTTCATATGAAGAAGATGAGAAGTCATCACATGAGTCCTCAGCTTGAAGTGCTATGGACTTTTTGGTTTCCTTTCTTAAGCTAACCTCCTTGACATCCCTTTGAGATATAATATATTCATATGCTATTAAAGAATGAAGAAGTTGATCAAATGCATAATAATGTTAATCTTTAGATTCAAAAATAGGAATAACTTTAGCATACCATTCTTTAGTAAAAAACACAAAAATTTTATAAACAAGCCCATGATTTTCTTATGTTTTCATAAGTGAATGTAAAGTATTAATGAATCTAGTGTACATATCAATAATGCTTTCCGAAGGAAACATTTTAAAGAGTCCAAACTCATGCATAAGTCTATCTATGTGGGTATCTCTAACTTAACTAGTGCCTTCATAAGAAATAATAAGTTTGTCCAAAATTTATTTAGTAGTAGTAAGCATGAAAATTATCATGTTATCATTAGGAAGTAAAGCACAATGCAAAGTTTTACTAGCTCTACATTCAATTCACTTAACTCACGCCCAAGATAAGTCCACTCATCAATGTTTTATCAATAATTTTGCATTTCAATCTTTTGTACGTGTGTGATTTGGATGAGTGAGCATATTCCATATTCTAGAGTCCTGACCACACAAGACATTGTTAAAACAATTCCCCAATAGTTGAACAAAACCTTATCAAGGAGTGATGGATGGACTGTGGACTTTCCCTTGGGTAGTGGACCGTCCCTCATGTAGTGGACCTTTGGGAATGTGGATTTCCATAGCTAAGGAAGGATCTAAACTCTAGGATTGCAATCCAAGGAAAATTTGAGTCTTCATACCAACTGAGAAACACTATGTCAACCCAAGAGAGGTGGTGAATTGGATTGTGCACATATTAGAGAAATAAGTAAAAATAATTAATTTTCTCTGTAGAAAATATAATTATAGAAATGAGGCAGTTATTCTTTTTTGAAGAAAATAGGAACTATTACAAAGAAAAGAAGCTCAAACTATTGATTCCTCCTTTAATATAGACATAAATAAAGGAGGAATCTTATTGAGACTAACATCATCCCAAATAAAAGGAGATAAGATACCATAGTTAGCACATAAGTCCGCTAACTTATTACAATTTCTATCAACACAATTGAAAATAACATTATAAAATTCCTCAAAAATATGAATGTTTGCATACCTTGTTTTGCATTCTTCTTGACTTCCTTCAAGAGCTTGATGATGTTGATATTATCACCCTCTATGATGATTCCCTTGTATTTAAACATCCAATCCTTTAGCATTTCCTTTATAGATTGAGTTGCCAAAAACTCCAAAGCCGATATGTCCCAATGAGTATATGGTTTTCCAAATGCTAGAAGGAATCTACCTTTATGATCTCGAAACACTCCTCCAATTCCGGCTTTGTATGAAGGTAGTAATGAAGCGTCAACATTGACTTTGAGCCAATCGGGTGGAGGGGATGCCAATGAGTATTAGACAACCTATAAGGTTGGTTATCCCTTATACCCTAGATATTATGATTCTCAAGATTTACGAATGAAGCAAAACCAATTGCCTTGGAAGCAATGCTAAGATGGCTATCCTCCTTCCCATTATGAATGAAGCTATTCCTTGATTTCCATGTGAAATATACCACCGAGCAATAAAGATTGATCATGAAAGGAGATTGAGAAGACAAATGATTACAGCAACCTTGTAAAGAATGGAAATCATGAAAAACAAATCCCCATTCCTTAATATATTTCAGAACTTCCTGCAGTTTATTGCAATTCGCTACAATATGATCTATATCTTCTTTTGCATTGCAGCTTCTTGGGCATTGGTTGTCCCTGATTAATCTCCTGTGTTCAAGAAAATCACAAGTGGGAATGGCATTGTTGAAAATTCTCCACCAAAGGGATTCCACTTTTGGGTTTAGTCTAGCTTTCTTCAACCATGTCCAGAATTCATTCGATCCTTCGTGTTTAACCGATAATTCAAAGACCATAGAAGATATAGATTTTCCATTGTAATTAAACAACAATTCCATACAATATTTACTTGAACTGTTTGGGATAATGTTCTGTTGTATAAGATTGATCAAATATTTTCTCAGAAATCTTTTCATGTATTCTATATCCCAGCTTCCGTTAATAAGAAAATTTGAAACAGTGAAATTGCTGTAGTCAATAGGAGCAATGAAGGTTGGCCATTCAGCAATGCTCTTATCAAAAATCCATACATCATTAACCATATCAACGTCTGTTCCATTGCCCAGCTTCCATCTGATGAAAGGCCTAATAGATTTGCCACCCAATCTGATGATTTTCCATGCAGGTGATCCCGATTTTTTGCTGTCCAGGTTCTCCAACAACTTCCCATATTTAGGAAAAAATACTTTATGGATAAAAGATTCTTTATCATTCAAGTATTTCCAAGCAATTCTTGATCTTAAAGGAGCAACTTTAGTATAACAAGAATGAAGTGATCTACCTCCCCATTTGATAGGCAAGCACATAGTTTGCCAATTAACATAATGAATGCCTTTTATACCATTTGATTTGTTCCACGAAAAACTTCTACAAATTTTATCTACTTCATCAAGAATACTTTTGGGAACAAGAGAATTTGTACAATGGAAAGTTGTATAAGAAAGCAAGACAGATTTTGTTAATAAAATTCTCCCAGCCAGTGAAATAAGTCTTCCACACCAAGTGTTTGTCATTCTCAATGCTTTATCAATAATGAAATTGAAGTCATCTTTGACTAGCCTTCTCATTGCAAGCTTTACTCCAAGATAAGTAATCTGATTAGCTGGATTGAATCCCATTATTCGGCATATGGATTTCCTCCTCTTTCTTCTAACATTTTTGCTGAACATTATAGAAGATTTATTTACATTTATGGACAAGCCAGTCCAATTGCAAAAATTGGCCAAAACAGACTTAATTTGCTTTGTAGCTTTAAGAGTGGCTTCAGAGA
>NW_021411860.1:0-243 GCF_001605985.2 Dendrobium catenatum | reverse complement strand
ATGTGTTTCACGTATCCACTTTGAGGAAGTGGGTATCAGACTCTGGAAAGAAGGTATCTGCTGACGAAGTTGAGATTCAGGAGAATCTGACGTACAAGGAAGAGCCAGAGTTGATTTTGGCGTACGACGTCCGAAAGTTAAGAAATAAAGAGATTCCGATGGTTAAAGTCCCGTGGAAGCACCGGACTGCATGGGAAGCCACTTAGGAGAAGGAGTCTGACATGAGACAGTCGTACCCGTACT
>NW_021411859.1:0-984 GCF_001605985.2 Dendrobium catenatum | reverse complement strand
CTCGTGTGTATATATATATATATATATAAGATCTAAGGTAAATTCAGAGTTCTCCATCTAACAGCCCATAGTTATTCCCTTGATCATTGAGCATTTGTTTAGCATTTATATGTTGTAATGATGTTAGAATTAAGCGATCCTAGGCTCGTTAGATTTATCTTGTCGAGTCACTCGATTCGACTATAACATGTCATATTTGGATATCATTTGGTCAACCAATTAATACTCTAAAGTTTTCAAATATACTTTAAGCCTTTAGTTGACCCTATTTGGGATTGGATTAGACTGATTTTACTGTCATTGGGTTCATCTTGTCGAGACGTTTAATTTGACTATAAGATTATTGCGATGTGAATTCTGATGGTCTTGAATTTAAATTTGAAAGTTTCCAACTATATTAATGATATATCTTCAAAAAATTATATTGATATGACACGAATCTCCAATCAAAATCAAGTGGAAACTTCAAAAATTAAAAAATAAGGCCATCTCAACTCTCATTTCAACAAACTTACATTCGAACTCATCGTTTCAGAAATACGAACCAAATGACACCAAATTCGACTCAATCCAAGCCCAAATGAGTCCAAATCAAAGAATCAAAGCATATTTGGAAAGGTCAAACCATAATTTGGATTACCAAACGATTTCCAAACGAGACATGTATATAATTGAATCGAGCGGCTCGACAAGAAAAATCAAATGAGCCCAAGATCGTCAAATTCTGACATCATTAAGGCATTCAAATGTTGAATAAACATACTGTGATCAAGGGATTCAACATCGTCTATCCATTAAAACCAATTTCAATTTACCCATGATCTTCCTTCAATTTACTAACCATATCACTCTCATAAAACTATAAATAGACCCCTCATTTCTTATGGGGGAGGAGGAGGAAGGAGGCTCAAGTAAATAAGCAAGGAAGAGAATGAAGAAAAGAAATCTGAGATCTATTTTGCCGAATAACCTCTCCTCGACCAC
>NW_021411858.1:0-1200 GCF_001605985.2 Dendrobium catenatum | reverse complement strand
TTATAAGATGCATGAAATGAAGATTTTTTATTTTGAAAGGTTTTTAAATTTTCTAATTTTCTAATTTTTTATATTTCTTTTCTAACTCAGAATGGGATAGTTTTAAAGAATCATGAGAATTAGATAACTCAGCATGCTTTTTGTTTAATGCATCAAACTCATCAAGTAAAGCTATGTGATTTGAATCAATTGCTGAATGATCTATAAGAAGATTTTCATGCTCTTTTTGTAAATTAAAAAATTCCAATTTCGGGCTAGCATGAATTTTCTTAAGTTTCCTATATGTTGCATGTATTTTTTCAAAAACTTCAAGGAGTTTCTCATAGGTTAGTTCACATACCTCTTCTTGGTCACTTTGACCAAGATTATTATCTGCCATTAAGCACAAGTTTATTGTCTCCTCCTCAGGTTCAATTTCTGAGGAATCTGATGTAGAATCCGCCCAGAATGCCTTTTGGAATCGCTTCCTGCTCTTGTCCTTTTTAAAGTTTGGTTTCTCCTAACCCTTCTCCTTACTTGGGTGTGCCTTAAGCGTAGGATAATCAGCTTTAATGTGCTAAGGATTCCTGTATTCAAAGCAAATTGTATTATTATAATTCTTAAAATTTTTGCTACCCTTACCTTTATTCCACTTTTGATGATTCTTGTGCTTCTTCCTTAGGAAGCTCTTAAATTGCCTTGAGATTAAAGCAATATCATCGCTTTCAGACCCGGAAGAGTCAGTGTCTGAATCGTTTTCCTTAAGTGCTACCATTTTCTCTTTCTTCCTTTCACTTGCATCAAGATTTCTTTGGTTCACCCCTTCCTCGTAAGCAATGAGTGAACCAAGTAAGTTATTGATCGAATATGTATTTAAATCTTTATATTCAGATATTGCAGTAATTTTTGCATCAAAAGAGGAAGTCAAACATCTTAAAATTTTATTTACTTTTTCATAGTTAAAAAGTTCTCTTCCTAATGCAAGCAATGAAGTAACAATTTGAGTAAATCTTGTATACATTTAAGAAATCGATTCAGAAGGTTTCATATGAAAAGTTCATAATCATGCAAGAGAATATTCAAATGGGATTGCTTGACTTTATTAGTACCTTCATAGTTGATACACAATTTATCCCAAATTTCTTTACCAGTAGTACAAGTGGAAACACGCATGTAATCTTTCGATTTCAAAGCACAAAAAAAAAATAGTTCAAACATTTT
>NW_021411857.1:0-252 GCF_001605985.2 Dendrobium catenatum | reverse complement strand
GCATTAAGCTGTTACATCTTCTCTGGATGATAATAAAGCTTTGCTTTCTAATTCATTTATTTTGTAGTGGCTACTTGATTTGTTTAAAAAAAAAAGTTAATAGTTCTGACTATGGTTAACAAAAAAAGATAATACTTAATGTAAAATAGATTTAATATATTTAAAATATTTTAACTTATTTGATTAATGAATGTGAAATAAATATAAATGATTAATTTTTTTAAATTTTGAAGTAAAATAAATGCAATATAA
>NW_021411856.1:0-256 GCF_001605985.2 Dendrobium catenatum | reverse complement strand
ACCTAAACCTCTCAAAATATTCTCCAATGTTCAAAGATGTCCTAAAAAGGTGTTTCCAAGCATTTGGAGAATTTTAGGGATTTTAAATTATTTATTTGAATTAATTGGGTACTTAAAAAATACGTTAATATTAAATTAGGTGTATAATAATAAGGAATTTAATATTTATGTATTAATGGTATAATTATGAACATTTTAATATTTTATTTGTAATTTTTATAGTTTATTTGAATTTATCATTGATTTTTGAAGTTCT
>NW_021411855.1:0-262 GCF_001605985.2 Dendrobium catenatum | reverse complement strand
GAGGGCACATGGTAAATTTGATTTAAATGTAGCTTACACTGAGAATCAGGAAGCGGTAGCAATCCCTGGCCGGAGTTTTGGATAGACAGATTGCTGCCGTTCGCAATGGAAATTGAGTCGTAGCCATTGTAAGGAACCGAATGTTGCAGGTTGGTAGAGTCGGATGTGAGATGGGAGGACGCTCCAGAGTCGAGAACCCAATCGTTAGTGGCCGCGATCTGTTGATGAGCAGAGAGAGCCCTGTTGTTCGTGGGTGGCGCGT
>NW_021411854.1:0-335 GCF_001605985.2 Dendrobium catenatum | reverse complement strand
AACTATTTTTGAATTAATAAACTCTATTTCTATAAACAAGGTTACAATGGTTGTTATTTGATAATTAAAAAATGAACAGCATTTGAATCTCTTATATCCTATTAAAATTGAAGATAACTCAAATCTATTTAAAATTCAAGACAAATATAAAACTGAAGATGGAGAAAATAACTAAGGTAGAAAGATGAGAAAAGGAAGCAGAAAAAAACAATGTCATAAAAATAATATGTAACACGATAGAGGAAGAATAGCTCCAAAATTACTTTAAAGTTCAAAATTATTTAAGGGCGATGGAATATAAAGTTCATCTCTTAATTAGAATGCCAAATTGTAGA
>NW_021411853.1:0-285 GCF_001605985.2 Dendrobium catenatum | reverse complement strand
ATTTTAATGAAAAATATAAATATGGATTTGAAAGTAAAATTTATGAGAAAAATATTCTAATCAAATTTTAATTATGATGAATCTATTTAGAGACAAGTGTAATGCATAAATAATACATCAAATTTTTAAAAAATTATATTAGAATATCTCAAAATAATTTTAATGAATTAAGATTTAACATAAAATACATATTTACTAAATTTATGTAAAATAAGTTGATTATACATAAGTGTTTATTTTTTATCTTGTCTTTGTTTTATTTGATTATAGTTTTTTAAAAATTTG
>NW_021411852.1:0-211 GCF_001605985.2 Dendrobium catenatum | reverse complement strand
TTAGGGACAACTTTTTTGTTGCTTCTTAAATCATCTTTTTACTATAAAAATTAAATTTTGTTATAAAAAAAGTTGTTTTATGAAGCAGTAAGAAAGCCGTCTCATACGAAACCTTAGAAATTTTAGTATTAGAAATGGCCATTTGTAGCTATGATATTATATTAGATTTTGGAATTAAGTATCTGTAATAATGAATTTCATATAATTCAAG
>NW_021411851.1:0-315 GCF_001605985.2 Dendrobium catenatum | reverse complement strand
AGGGATGTCCAGTGTTTTTGGCTTCGGTGCGGGATCTAAACCTGGAGGTTGGTTTTATTTCTGAGATCCCTGTGGTACGGGAGTTTATTGATGTTTTTCCTGAGGAGTTGGTTGGTTTACCTCTGGATAGAGATGTGGAGTTCTCTATCAATGTTTTTTCGGGTACCGCTCCTATATCAAAAGCTCCGTACAGGATGGCACCGAAAGAACTTTCTGAGCTGAAAGTTCAACTTCAGGAGTTGGTTGACAGAGGTTTTTTCCATCCTAGTGTTTCGCCCTGGGGAGCACCTGTTTTGTTTGTGAAGAAGAAGGACG
>NW_021411850.1:0-581 GCF_001605985.2 Dendrobium catenatum | reverse complement strand
GGGGGGGGGGTGAATTGATAATTTAAAAAACTCTTGATAAATTTTAGAAAATTGATTTATAATTTTATCAAAAAAGATTTTTCAACCATAAAATATTAATTTGTGTAAAATAAAAATGCATAAAATAAAAAAGAATAGAAGAACACCAAGTTTTATAGTGGTTCGATCAAGCACGACCTACATTGACTCCCTGAAGACTCCCTCTTCAGGTATTGCAATATTACTAAAGTGACTCTTCTTTTGCCACCACAGCAAGGCAGAGAAGCCTTCAAAAATTTTCTTTCTTCCACCAATCCCTGGTGCTGTTTAGAATCGACATCTTTTCACACCCACCAAGTGTTGGTAGAGAACCGTCGTCCTTTCATATCCTCCAAGTATCGGTAGAGAACCGACGTCCACCCTCCAAGTGTCAGCAAAGAGCTGGCATCCTTTTTCTCCCTCCTAGTGAAGGCAAAGAACCCGTGACCGATATTGAAGAACTTCACTTAAGAGCTTCTAGAGGAGATGGGAAAAAACATGAAGGAGTCAAAGAGATCCTCGGATTGGGCAACCTTGTGAATGCCTCACAACCCCCCCCCCCC
>NW_021411849.1:0-201 GCF_001605985.2 Dendrobium catenatum | reverse complement strand
TTTGGCTAAATAAAAAATCTTCTTTTTTGTTCATATGCTTAATTAGATGTTGATTCTTTTGAGTGCAATCCAAAAGCAAGTATCAAATTTTAGTCGTCTCTTTATGCCACCTTGTGACCAAGTTTTTTTTTTCTTTTTGATAAATTCTTATTTTCTTTTGTTCTACGAAGTATAATTTAGTTTTCTGCAAGTATTATTGAT
>NW_021411848.1:0-458 GCF_001605985.2 Dendrobium catenatum | reverse complement strand
AACAAAGGTGAGCTTTCAAGTGTTTTGATACTGTTTTCTTTCAAGCCTAATGGTATAATACCGTGCAGGTAAAGCTAAGGTTTCTCAATGGTTAAAAATAGGGATTTATTTCTTTTTTTAAATTAAAAAAGGAGATTTATGGGTGGCTCTTAAGAAAAAAAAATGTTAGCCCAAAAAAATAATAATAAACTTAAAATAAGTTAGAAATTATTGTAAAGCATAAAATGCTGTAAAAAACACTAAATGAGGCTTTAGGCAAGACGGAAAGCATAGATTGCTATAAAGAAGAGTTGGCTTTAAAAATCCATGAGAAGATACGAGCATAGAATGATACAGTGTAATACAAGGCTAGAAATAAAAATAAGAAAAAAGTTATAAAACACTGTGGGTGAGGGTGAAAATGTTGCCGTATTTAGAATGCAAAAATCACAACAAAATTCATGGGCTATAGTTCTATT
>NW_021411847.1:0-301 GCF_001605985.2 Dendrobium catenatum | reverse complement strand
TCGAAATTGCGCAAAAATTCACCCGACGCGTGTCGACTGAAAACCTAAAATCGCCGAGACGACCTCCGTTCGCGAAACGGACAGCGCCGATGCGTCCGGAGCAACGGAAACAGCTAAGATCGACACCCATATTGGTGGGGGTCGCCGGTCGGCGAAAAATTAAATTTCGGGTGCGCGAATCGAGACAACGATTTGTGCGAGAGGCAACGCGACGACCAACTCGATGCAAGATTAAAAATTTTTATTTTATTTTGTGCAATATACTTAAATTTTTGTTTAAAAAGAGAGGGAGAGAGAGCCT
>NW_021411846.1:0-204 GCF_001605985.2 Dendrobium catenatum | reverse complement strand
ACCCTACTCCCCCTTTTGTCATCACAAAAAGAGGGTCCAGATATAAAAGAAAACATCACAACAAACAAAGACTAACAAGCAAACTACATAAAACAGGAAACAAATAACATAAATAGACTAGAAAAATGAAGGACCCTGATCATCAGATGGAGGTGGTGGAGGTGGCTGTTGAAAGTAGGGTTAATGCGAAGGTTTGCAAAAAAC
>NW_021411845.1:0-205 GCF_001605985.2 Dendrobium catenatum | reverse complement strand
TGACCACCTCCGGACTTTCGTTAGTCCCCCGACCACCGCCGAACCTTTGTTGCCCAACGACTATAATCATTCCGAGCACCGTCACCCACCAACTACGTCCTTTTGATCGTCGTCACCCAACAAAGGTCCTCCTAACCTCCGCCGCCAGACTATGATCCTTCCGACAACTGTCATCCGACTACGATCATTCCGACCTACATCGCTC
>NW_021411844.1:0-225 GCF_001605985.2 Dendrobium catenatum | reverse complement strand
AGAATCTAAATCTAATGCTGAAGACAATCTCCCTATAGCCTAAACCCTCAACCCTAAAGCCTAAACCCTAATGCACGCCTTCTAGGGGGGGCGGGCTAAATTAAACACTATAGAAAAATCATCCATTTCGGGACAATTTTTCGACGATTTTTTATGACCAATTTTCCAATGGTTTGCCATCTCATTTTAAATATTATAATACATTAAAATAGTTCTATTTGCCAA
>NW_021411843.1:0-412 GCF_001605985.2 Dendrobium catenatum | reverse complement strand
CGTTAGTGATGTAGTACATTATGTTTTGAGATATAATCATCACTACTTTTTGGGCCTGGGTCTTTCTGAGAAGAGATCGCCCCCGGCTGCTCTCTTTTGGCAGTCTACCTCCCATTCATGAATTACTTTGAGCTGCCAGAGTAGTCCTATGAATGTGGCAGTGTTACCTCCACTTCGCACAGTGTCCTACCTGAGTAGGGTAGGTGTTATCACTGTGACCTACTGATAATCATAGATCTCACTTATGATTATCATACTAGGTGTTAGAAGTGCTTCCTTGTCACCTCAGAGTTGTGATGTGATGTAGTACATCTGTTCTCAAGTGTTAGCACCACAGTTTCAGGAGCCCCGGTTTTCCATTGGAAGACCGACTCCTTGGTTCCTTTCACCAGCTTACTTTAGCATTCGTTCC
>NW_021411842.1:0-293 GCF_001605985.2 Dendrobium catenatum | reverse complement strand
AAATCAAAACTTTTTTTGCTTGTCCTATTAACATATTATAATTACATGTCTTTTGTAGCTTGATATATTTGCTAGGACAGGGTCCATAATCTGATCTATGCAAGATTTTCAGAATTAAAGTCAATTTAAATTGAGAAAAGTTTGAAGGTTCAAATATAAGTTAAGCTTATAAAAATAATTTTTGCTAGAGAAAATAGCAGGTTAATTTCTTTTAAAAAAGAAATTTATCTCTATCTTCCTTAAATTGTCGTTGAATCCTCTAAACACTTAAAGAATAAGACCTATGATTATCA
>NW_021411841.1:0-319 GCF_001605985.2 Dendrobium catenatum | reverse complement strand
GAAAGTGTCAAGTTGTTAAAGCTGAATATCAAAAACTAAGTGGAATGTTGCAATCTTTACCAATTCCAGAATAGAAGTGGGAAGAGATAGCCATGGATTTTGTTATAGGCTTTCCTAGGTTAAGATAAGGACATGATTGTAATATCAGTTCTGCTCCAGGTTCGTCCGGGACGAAGTTAGATCGTCCGGGACGATCGGTACAGGTTTGTTCAGAATTGTGAAAATTGGGCAGTTCGTCCGGGACGAAGTGTGGGATCGTCTGGACGAAAATTTTCCAGAGCCTAAGTCGTCCTGAGACGATAATTAATTTCGTCTGGAC
>NW_021411840.1:0-272 GCF_001605985.2 Dendrobium catenatum | reverse complement strand
CTGTTTTTATTTCTCTAATGATATAAATAAATAAAACTTTTGCAACACTTTTTAGGACATACTGCAGTGGTTTAAATACTTACTAATTTATATGCAACAGTTTAGAAACTGCTACAAATTCACTGTATTTGCTTTCGCCGGGATGATTTTAGTAGCAGTTTTATGAGCGATGTTGTAGGAAGGCTTTAGCTGTGCTTTACAACGTCTTAAAAAAGTTGCTAAAAGGGTAGAATAAATTTAAAAAAATTATAATATTTAAAAATTAAATTTTG
>NW_021411839.1:0-312 GCF_001605985.2 Dendrobium catenatum | reverse complement strand
AAAAACAGGGCGATGCTCAGGACGATTTGCCTCTGATATGAACTGATCGGCCAGGACGATCATGAGATCGGCCGGGACGATTAAGCCAAATTTCAATCATCCAGGAGTGTATCCAGGGTGATGCTCTGGCTGATCCTCTAAGTTTTGTACTGATCGGCCAGGCCGATGTCCATATCGGCCTGGATGATAAAGTCGGCTACTTGTAATTAATGAGCTCATTTGAAGCTCTTCTATTTAAGAGCTCTTGTTCAACATTTTTTAAGAATTTTGGCTGGTGCCTTGACCTAAGAAGACCTTGAGGAGAGAAAAAGA
>NW_021411838.1:0-225 GCF_001605985.2 Dendrobium catenatum | reverse complement strand
TCTAAGATCGTTTCAAAATGTTTCATGGAAAATAATTTAAAATCATGCATTAACAAATTCATCTTGGATTGCTTGATTTCACTAGTGCCTTCGTATATGGTGTGCAATTTATCCCAAGCTTCCTTACCGATAGTGCACGTGGATACTAACATAAAATCATCAGAATTTAAAGCACAGAAAAAGCAATTCAAAGACTTTGCATTCAATTGAGCATTGAGTTGTTCT
>NW_021411837.1:0-209 GCF_001605985.2 Dendrobium catenatum | reverse complement strand
AAATTATTGTTTGTAATTGAATTTCAATTCGGGAGTGAATTATTGTAATCTGATCGTTCTAAATTTTAGGTATGAGTCAGCCTCTTGTACCTTAATCAAACACTAGTGAAATTCTTTCAACTGGGCGTGACCCCGTAGTTTTTTCCTTTCCAAAGTTTTCCACGTAAAAATCATATTGTTCTTTCATCTTCTGTTTGTATACTGAATAT
>NW_021411836.1:0-239 GCF_001605985.2 Dendrobium catenatum | reverse complement strand
TTCTTTCAGCTTCTTAAAGTAGCTTTCTAGTAAAAAAATAAAAATTTTGTACTAAAAAGTTGCTTTAAGAAGCAGAAAGAAAGCCGTCCCAAATAAAACCTTACTCCAACATTGAAATCTAAGTAGTTTTATCGTGTACTTAAAAACCGGTGCAAAGCAGCATAAACATTATTAATTCGTAACAAAAAGCAAGAAACATACTGCTTAAACAGGAACAAATTGGATAGCATAGTTCTTAT
>NW_021411835.1:0-410 GCF_001605985.2 Dendrobium catenatum | reverse complement strand
TAATAATAATAAAAAATCATTTCATATTACAAAGTGAGATACAAATTTTAATCTTTTACAAAAGCTTAATACTTGAACTTTTAAATTCTAATATATTTTAACTGTATTTTATTATAATATTTTTATACGGATCAGCTCGTATGTTAACAACTTGAGTCAAGATTGGCTCAAATTTGACTCATTAGCTCATCGAGCTTAGCTCAACCCTGCTCACAAACCGACTAGACTCATTTACACCTCTATTTTACAAATTCATAAGCTAAAAGAAGACCTCGATTATAAGAAACTAATTTCCTTAATAACATGGATGCAAACGCAATTGAAAGACCTTTTTTCCTTTGAAATATTTTCCTTCTAAATTTATAATTTTGCAATTTATTTTTATATTTATTTTTTGACTTGTCTTTACA
>NW_021411834.1:0-304 GCF_001605985.2 Dendrobium catenatum | reverse complement strand
AGAACCAAAGGTTCGTATGGATGAAGTTCATAATAAAAACTGTCTTATTCATTCAACTCCTGCTTTCATTCATCCCGTCGTTTAAAAAAATATTTCGTTCCGGACGATCGTGATGATCGTACAGACGAATTACATTAAAAATTTCTCTTAAAACGGTTTGAAATCACACAGTTTGTCATATTACACAAATCGTCCCGTACAAAGAATTTTTGTCCCGGATGATGATGACCACAAATTCACATTTTCACACTCAAAATAAAAATGAACAAAAACAAACAAGACAAAACTTAAATACATACCTTTT
>NW_021411833.1:0-560 GCF_001605985.2 Dendrobium catenatum | reverse complement strand
ATTGCAGAAGTGTTGTCACAATATATATGTTGGGTACTTTTATGGTATTCCAAAGTAAGTGAGAAGTCTGCGAAGCCAAATTATATCTGATGTTAGAGCTGCAAGTGCATAATATTCAAATTCTGTTGAGGATCTAGCCACTGTATGCTGCTTTTTAGCATTCCATAAGATGATCGTGTTTCCTAAAAAAGAGCACTAACCTTATGTTGATTTCTGAGAGATAGGATCACCTGCCCAGTCTGCATTTGAAAAAGATTTAATTATGACAAGTTTAGTTTTTGTAATGGGTATATCGTAGTCAAGGGTACCTTTGATGTAGCGTGAAAGTCTTTTGAGAAGATAGGAGTGTTGAGGTAGAGGATTGTGCATATGCTGTGATAATAGGTTGACACTGTAAGCAATATCCAGACGAGTGAGAGTCATGTATTGAAGAGATCATGTGATGCGTCTGTAGAGGGTAGGATCGAAAAGCATATAATCTTCAGGGAAAGCTGCGGGGAGTTTCCTGCAAGTGGGGTTTGAGAGAGGATTGCATTTCATGAGATTTGCATGTTGGAGAA
>NW_021411832.1:0-200 GCF_001605985.2 Dendrobium catenatum | reverse complement strand
ATCGATGCCAATTAAGTATCTACACACAGTAAAGAAGCCATCAATGCAAACCTTGAAACTAGCAAAAAATATATTGAATGATTAGTTATGGTTGTAACATTGGTATGTTATATGAGAGCTAGGATTTCTGTTGACTAATTCAAACTTTAGTGTGAACACCAACATGCAGTTATCATCGATTGAGAAAAACATTTGGTCTT
>NW_021411831.1:0-273 GCF_001605985.2 Dendrobium catenatum | reverse complement strand
CAGTTATTATATATATATATATATAAATGAAAGTAAGAAATAATTCACTCCATGCTAATGATATATTTAATTAATTTTCTTATGTTTTTAATAACGTTAAAGAAAGACACCACAATATAAGTTAATTTTGGAATACTATGACATGATGGTAGAGTCATCATTCTGATATCATAACTATTGTGTGAGAATATTTTTAATGTGATATATTATTGATATATCATCAAAACATTATCTTGATCGGACATGAATCTCGAGGCAAGATCAAGTTGGATA
>NW_021411830.1:0-233 GCF_001605985.2 Dendrobium catenatum | reverse complement strand
TATTTTGGAATGAAGATGTTTGATATTTATCCAAAGGCGGTTTCACTTTAAGTTGTTTGTGAGTTAAAGGTTTTATTTGATTTTTAAATGTTTCATATTTAGGAGGGTTATAAAGAATCCATAAAGTAATCACTGCTTGCTTTTGGGCAAATTTGTTACTTATGAATCCTAAGATACAATGATGTAGGCACTCACCTTTTGGGGGGACATGATTGATCATTGTATCAAAAGAA
>NW_021411829.1:0-246 GCF_001605985.2 Dendrobium catenatum | reverse complement strand
TTATTTTCGTCCAGGACGAACCTTCTTCGTCCAGGACGAACGTATCATTTTCTTTAAATATGAAGGCTTTCTAACTTAACAATCACACTTTCAAACTTCTCTTTCAATCCCTTTCTACTTCAAATTGTCAATGGCCTCCTCAAGCAAAAGACAAAAGGTGTTAGCGAAGAAGCCGAATAGGAATGCCTCGGAAAACTTCCTTTCTAAGGCAAATGAGGAATCATTTCCTCATTTTGCTTCCGCAAA
>NW_021411828.1:0-233 GCF_001605985.2 Dendrobium catenatum | reverse complement strand
TTTTTTGCAAAGAAAAATTAAATCTAACCAAGAAAGAATAATAATTCAATTGTAGCTTGTAATGAAATTAAAATTGTATAGGAAATTTAAAATGTAGAAAAAAAGAGCAAAAAAGAGAATACAAGAATGAACACACATGAAATTTTATAGTGATTCAATCAACCTTGACCTGTGTCCACTCCTCGGAATCCTCCACTATGGGTATTTCAAATAATATAGTGACTCTCCTATAA
>NW_021411827.1:0-200 GCF_001605985.2 Dendrobium catenatum | reverse complement strand
TCTCTTAGTGGCTCCACTATTGAGTGTGTTTAAATGCTCATCTATTCTTTTGAAAATTTATGTGTGAAAATTTCTGGACCCTAATATTTGACTATAAATCACTCTTAAAGGACTGATATGATTCTTTCCTTGATTGCATATGTTTTCTTTTGAATCCTGGTTGTTTCGAGTTATGGTTATTTTGCTTATAAACAACCATT
>NW_021411826.1:0-352 GCF_001605985.2 Dendrobium catenatum | reverse complement strand
CGTAGGTTAAGGTTTAAGAATTTTCCGTTGTCAAAATATTATGATAAGCAATTACAAACTAGTTGTTTAGACACAATTAATGATAGATCTCCAAAGGTATCACAATAAAGCAAATGCGAAAAATAATAGAATCTCACGGCTAATGTCTAAAAAGTTCACAATGAGTTACCTTGTTCACTCACACTCAAGTAGGGCTTAGCGGGAGAAGGTCTTTAGCAAACTCAACGATGCCACTAAGACGGTAGCAACACCAATGGCCTTGATCCACGGAGAGGCTTACGGTGACGAGGATGGCGTGAATGCTCGACTGTCGATGCTCCAATTATATTTTGGACGTTGGCGGTCGATGACG
>NW_021411825.1:0-320 GCF_001605985.2 Dendrobium catenatum | reverse complement strand
ATATAAGGTATCACTTTATTAGAGACCATGTGACCAAAGGAGACATTAAGTTACACCATGTGACAGCTGAGAATCAATTGGTTGATATATTTACTAAATCACTGTGTTTTGACACTTTCAGCATCTTATGAATCAGATTGCGTTTGATTAACAAAAATGCATGAACTTTGATGTTTACTAAATTCTGAATTTTATGTTTTGTTGCATGTTGTTGTTTTTCTACTCTTTTATTTAATACAAATTTATTTATTTTACTTCTTACTTGCTTTTATTTTTTATTTTTTATTTCTATTATTTTAGTTTTTCTTATTTTCTTTGTG
>NW_021411824.1:0-485 GCF_001605985.2 Dendrobium catenatum | reverse complement strand
CTCTCTGACCGCGCGCGTCTTCCCCTGGATTCGAACGTGCGCCCCTTCGCGGTCCAAGTGCTGATGTGGCTCGATCCTGGCTGTTGGTTCGTTCCGCGGCCGGATCAACGGTCTTGATGTGGTTAAGTGGCGAGACCCAGTCCGCCACATGGCGCGTTGCCATTGGGCGCCGCCGATCCGGTGTCAATACTTCAAAACATAAAAACAACGAATAGAGAGACCGAGTGAGACTCACGATAGGAGAGCTTGCGGCCTTGAGGCTTGTGGGAGCACAATAGGTTTTTATTTATGTATATATATATATCAATTAACTTACCTAAAATATCAAAACATAAAAAAGAAAAAGAAAAAAATGCATTGGCCAGTGGGGGCACGTACCCCCAGTGCCCCCACAGTGCCTCCGCCTCTAATGAAAATGCTTTGAGATTGGCGTGAATGTGCATGATGGCTCTGAACACCGTGCCAAGTTAGAGAATGCATCGAAA
>NW_021411823.1:0-242 GCF_001605985.2 Dendrobium catenatum | reverse complement strand
TGGGCCGGCGTAACATAATACCACATAAATCTCCTACAACATATGAAAACTAAAAATATAAAGACTCAATCAAGGTCGTAGATCTCCGACATCTATGGTGATAAACCCTCCAAGCTCTGATGTCCCCATCATAGACACTAACCTAAAATAGATAAGAGAGATAAGAAATATCATATCCATGAAATCTTGCAAATTCAAATCAGGCAGGCCTTGCCACTAGACCGCTGCCAGTGAATGGCATC
>NW_021411822.1:0-268 GCF_001605985.2 Dendrobium catenatum | reverse complement strand
GTGTAAGAATTAGGCATGGACTTAGGAAGGAGGTTAGTCACTCAGCATTCATCTCTATGATAGAACCCACAAGTATAGATCAAGCCTTAGGAGATGAATTTTGGATTCTAGCAATGCAAGAAGAGCTGAACCAATTCACCAGAAATGATGTTTGGGAGTTAGTAAAGAGACCTAAAGAACACAGTATTGTTGGAACAAAATGGGTCTTCAAAAATAAGGTGAATGATTTTGGAACAATAATAAGGAATAAAGCAAGACTAGTAGCTAA
>NW_021411821.1:0-270 GCF_001605985.2 Dendrobium catenatum | reverse complement strand
CCGACGGCTACAGCGAAAGCCAATAAAGCCTTACCATGCCATCAATGAAGATAGAAGCGGGTGGGTCTCGATTCCTAAGTCGCTGGACACTCCGGCGAGACAGCGACGAAGAAGAAGGAATTTCATGCGCAAAGGGCAGAGTCGGGCCAGAGTTCTGACAGAGTGGTATTTTAGATGAAACGTGGTATATTTAGGTGGTATGTATGTAAATAGTATACTTTGGGTGTTAGATAAGTAAATATATAAGTTTGAAGTGTTATGTATGTAAAA
>NW_021411820.1:0-257 GCF_001605985.2 Dendrobium catenatum | reverse complement strand
TATTAATACAAATGTGATAGTTAAGGTACACTTTAGCATGACATAAATTTTGTAAAATAAATTTATGTCATTTATTGAAAGCTTTTGTACGTATTATATATTTTATTAGAGTTGTTCCGATTAGTGTAAAAGTAATGCATGACATAAATTTTTTATTTGATTTGTAGCAAAACGAATGTAATGTAAAGTGAAAAAAGATAATCGTCTGAGATTGACAGCGATGATTGTAACAATCGTAATAAAATTTCGATGTATTT
>NW_021411819.1:0-284 GCF_001605985.2 Dendrobium catenatum | reverse complement strand
TGTTTACACTCTCCAAGTGTAAGCAGAGAACCTTCGTACTTTCACACTCTTCAAGTGTAGGCACAGAACCTTCAGCTGTTTACACTCTCCAAATGTTGGCAGAGAACCTTCGCCCTCTCACACTCTCTAAGTGTAGGCAGAGAACCTTCGGCTGTTTACACTCTCCAAGTGTAAGCAGAGAATCTTCATCCTTTCACATTCTTTAAGTGTAGGTAGAGAACCTTTGGCTGTTTACACCCTCCAAGTATAGGCAAAGAACCTTCGTCCTTTCACCCTCTCCAAGT
>NW_021411818.1:0-581 GCF_001605985.2 Dendrobium catenatum | reverse complement strand
GTAATTTGAAAATTATCAATTTATGCCCCCACAAATAAAAATTTCTGGCTCCGCCTTTGCTTACCAGATAGCTCACAAGATTATTTTTTCAAGTGTTTTTATAGGTAGAGAGAAGTAGAAGGTTGAGCTTGAGTGAGGATCATGTTTAATTTTTATTACTCTATAATTTGTTGTTTACTTCTGATGTAAGATATAAACCTTGTTAAAATACTACATATGATGAAAGCTTAATGTTATTTTTATGAACTTTGATATTTATTAGAAGTTCTATAGTTATTGACTGAAATATTTTGATATGCTAGCATGCAATTGAATTATATTAAACTATTGAATCTTTGTGAATCAGTGGTTTGGTTATATGGTATGTTTGATTTATAGTCATTCAAGTGATTGCATTGATCACTTATTCAACTGTGCAATGTTCTAGAATGAGTGTTAGTGATAAATTCAATCGTTTGAGCTGTGCTTGTCTGTATTATGTCTTATGTTTTATTGAAAGGAGTTTTCGTGTGATGTGATAGAAAGTTGGGTATGATACAAAATAATAACCGAACTTGTTTTTGACCCAGAAGTTTAAGCTT
>NW_021411817.1:0-355 GCF_001605985.2 Dendrobium catenatum | reverse complement strand
AGCTTAAATAGAAGATCTCAAAATGAGCTCATTAATGTAAGATACCGACATTATCGTCCTGTACGATCAGTGTAATTTAAGCCCAATCAGCCAGGACGATTTGAGACGATCAGAAGAAGTTTGCTCATATCGTCCAGGACGATAATATACCGTCCAGGACGATAATATTATTATCGTCCTGGACGATAATATATCGTCCAGGACGATAATATATCATCCTGGATGATCAGAACAAATTGTGGAATATCATCCTGAACATCGCCCTGAAAAATAGCTATCTGGTGTCCAATCGTCCAGCACATCGGCCAGGACAATTTAGCGATCGTCCAGGCCGATTTGATCGTGAAATCAAGTC
>NW_021411816.1:0-276 GCF_001605985.2 Dendrobium catenatum | reverse complement strand
ACAAAATTATTAAAGTTAAAAATGAAGATGGGGAAGTCGTGGAAGAACAAACTTTGATTGAAGAAACTTTTTTCAGATATTTTGAAAATAAGTGGGAAGATAGACATTGTGAACTTCACAGTTGGCCAGCTGTTGTTAGAAGCTTAAATGATGCAGATAGGAGCTTGCTGGAGGCAGAGTTTTCAATTGAAGAAGTAGAGAAAGTGCTGAACCAATTGGGAGGTAATATTTCACTTGGCAAAGATGGTATTACATACTCTTTCATTAAAGCATATT
>NW_021411815.1:0-229 GCF_001605985.2 Dendrobium catenatum | reverse complement strand
CAGGGCAGGCGGGGCAGCCGGGCAGCCTGGGTAGACGGGCTAATGGGCAAGCGGGCAGATTCGGGCATGACCGATCAGACCGGACAGGGCCAATTTTAGGGTCATTCCCGGGTTGTCGGGTCAACCTGAACCTGACCCGATTTTACAAACGGATCAGTTTATCGGACCCGAACCTGACCCGCTTCAGATTCGGGTCAACCCAAACCCGAAATTTTCGGTTCGGGTTCGG
>NW_021411814.1:0-256 GCF_001605985.2 Dendrobium catenatum | reverse complement strand
ATACTTACTAGTGACAGTGGAAGAACTGTTACGTACACAATGCCACAATGGTATACCTACGAGTGAAAACCAACAAAAGGCAATGAATGTAAGAAAATTCCTACATCCAATGCTAATCAATAGGCAAATGAATATGCCATTCTCCTATGAACATAAGATCAATAAGCATTGAACACATCCAATGTACCTACAAATAGTATGTCTCATGCAAAATTTATAACCAGCACACATTCAATGCTATGACATTCCTACAATC
>NW_021411813.1:0-222 GCF_001605985.2 Dendrobium catenatum | reverse complement strand
AAACTATTTATATATTAAATCTCTTAATTCCGGGAGATCCGCTACTTCATGAAATTTTAGACATGGATTCTAGATATGAAGAGCAATCATGGGGGAGAGGATTAGTGGGTGATTGAGTTCCAGTCATTCACTAATTCCTCCATTAGGTGTCTGTCCTTTTATTTTTCGTAGATTGCATGTGTAGGTCGCACCACGAGCACTTAGCTTAGACTCTCATAGATT
>NW_021411812.1:0-304 GCF_001605985.2 Dendrobium catenatum | reverse complement strand
GTGAAAGAGTTCATATTCATGTAATTATAGATTTAAGGATGATTATTTAACTTTGTTAGTGCCTTCGTAGGTAATGCAAAGTTTGTCCTCCATACTTTCTTACCACTAATGCAAGTAGAAATGCAAATGTAATCTTTAGGTTTAAATGCACAGAAAAAACATTTGAAATATTTATTATTAAGCAAAAGTTCTCTATCTTCGAAAGGCCATATAGTAAAGAATATTTCTACTTTAACTTCATTCAAGATGGAAAATATATAAGTATATCCAAAATATATCATGTGCCTCATGCAAAAATAAATAC
>NW_021411811.1:0-204 GCF_001605985.2 Dendrobium catenatum | reverse complement strand
TATTGAGGGAAGGGCATTATCTGAACATGTGCTTCTTATTCAAGAGAATTTTCATAAATTTAAAATATCCAAGTCTAAGAGGGGTTTGATGGAAATCAAACTAGACATGGAACAAGCATACGATAGTATGGCTTGGGATACCCTTAGTCAAATATTGGACTATTTTTGGTTTCCTAGAAAATTCTCTAACCTCATTATGGATTG
>NW_021411810.1:0-682 GCF_001605985.2 Dendrobium catenatum | reverse complement strand
ATAGTAACAGTCTTTCTTGTAGGCCATCATTTCTTTACAGATTACCAGTTTGGATGTGATAGGAAGGAAGCTCAACAGTATTTCTTGTAGGCATAATTTTTGTGTTTCAGAAAATTTTCGGTATCTCGATTAAGGTTTCGTTTGGGACAACTTTTGTATTGCTTTCTAAAACTGTTTTTTAGTACAAAAATTTCAAATTCAAGAAATTTTTGTACTACACTGTTTTAGAAAGCAAGAAGAAAGTCATCTCAAACGAAGCCTAAATCGCTGGTGATATGAACGTTAGTCTGAATTGCTGGGAACATGCATTGTCCAACTTCTTATCCTGGACTTCCTGGTTTTTCAACTAGTTAGTTGTTAATGTATGTCATGACTCGTGAAGGAATTTGTTAACCGCATTAGGTTTAGTTTGGGATAGCTTTTAAAGTAGCTTTTTAGTACACAAAATTTAATTTTTATATTAAAAAGATACTTTAAGAAGCAATAGGAAAGCTGTCTGGAGCCTTAGGTTTCGTTTGGGATGGCTTTTTTACTATTTTTTAAAGCAGGTTTCTAGAACAAAAATTAAAAGGTTTAGCTTTTTTGTAATGTACAAAATTTAGCTTTCTTACTGCTTCTTAAAGTGACTTTTTTGTTCAAAAAATAAAAATAATGTTGAACAATCATAGCTAAAGTTTTCCAT
>NW_021411809.1:0-247 GCF_001605985.2 Dendrobium catenatum | reverse complement strand
TAATTTGAAGAGCTTTATAATATATATATATAATAGATCTAATATTATTGCTATTTGTTTTTTTAGAACAAAAAATTTGAATTTTGTTCCGAATAAAATTATTCCTCTTGCATTTATAGACTTCTCATGAAAGTCTATCGCATATGAAATTGATTCGAATAGGTTCAAATTTTGAATCTGATTCAAATGTTCATT
Source organism: Dendrobium catenatum (assembly GCF_001605985.2). Classification (NCBI taxonomy): domain Eukaryota; kingdom Viridiplantae; phylum Streptophyta; class Magnoliopsida; order Asparagales; family Orchidaceae; genus Dendrobium; species Dendrobium catenatum. The sequence goes on along the minus strand of NW_021411809.1, from coordinate 52 downwards.
TGAATATGGTTTAAACCACATTCTCGTCATTCTAAAATAAATTGTCTTCTCT
>NW_021411808.1:0-1420 GCF_001605985.2 Dendrobium catenatum | reverse complement strand
GAAATTATTTTCTCAGCCATAATTTTAAAAATCTATTTTTCAAATTTTAATTTGTAAAGGTAAATATTTAAAATAGGGGAGAAAAAACTATCTTTCAAACACACTTTATTTGTCATTAACAATTTTTCTTATCATGAGAGCAATAAAAAAACTGTTCCAAACAAAATTTTATACTTCTTTTGCAATTTTTTTTAATACTTTCTAAAATGATTTTTCGTACAAAAATGAGTCCGAATCAAGGACTCAAAGCGCTGTTGGAAAGTTCAAACCACAATTTGAGTTAGAAAATGATTTCCAATCATATGAGAGCAATCAAAAAGCTGTTCCAAACAAAATCTTAAACTTTTTTTGAAATTTTTTTTTAATGCTATCTAAAATAGTTTTTCATACAAAAATTTTTTGAACTAAAAATTTTGTGAAAAAAAAAAGCTTCTTTAAAACATAGTAAAAAAGCTGTCCCAAACGAAGCTAGCTTTTTATAAATGTGCTAGTAAAGTTGTAGAAAAAATAGCTTTTTAAAAGCAGTTAGAAAAAGCAACTTCCTGGCATAAAAAATTATTGAAAATAGTGATAAAGCTGTGGCTAAACTAAATTTGTAGTAGAAATATGAAAAGTAAATCAATAAGAAAGTTGCACTAAACAAAACATTAAATTCTTGTAATCATCATCTGATCCTTTTGATTTTTTAAAATAATACTAATGATACGTCATAAAAAAAATTATCTTGATCGGGCACAAATCTCGATGCAAAATCAAGTTGGAAACTTCTGAAATTAAAATTGGAAGCATCTGAACTCCGATTTCAACAAACTTATAGTCGAACTGAGTGTCTCGAAAATACGAACCTAACGACACAAAATTCGACTCAATCCGAGCCCAAATGAGTCCGAATCAAGGACTCCAAGCGTTGTTGGAAAGTTCAAACCACAATTTGAGTTAGAAAATGATTTCCAATCATGACGTGCTTATAATCGACTCCAGCAGCTCGACGAGACAAATCCAACGAGCCTAAGATCAACGAATTCCGACTTCATTAAGGCATTCAAATGTCTGATGAACGGTGCATGATCAAGGGATTCAATATCGGCCGTCCATCCAACCACTCCCCATTTACCCTTGATCTCTCACCTATTCACAGGTCATGCCACTCCAGAAATCTATAAATAGACTCCTCATTTCTCTTGAGATGAGACATGAGCAAGAAGAGAAGAAGGAGGAGAAGGAAGAAGCTCCTCCTCGACCACCACCGGACTTCCACCGGACCACCACTTGAGGCCCTCACCTCCGCTGGACCACCACCTGAGGCCCTCGCCTTCGTCGGACCACCACTTGAGGCCCTCACCTACGCCGGACCACCGTCTGACGTCGTTGCTCCTTCGAACCACCATCTGAGGTGGATTAATAAAATATATATTTCTCT
>NW_021411807.1:0-1507 GCF_001605985.2 Dendrobium catenatum | reverse complement strand
CTATTATTTATTATTATTATATATCTATTTTTCCCTTTACATTAACATTTCAGCTCCACTGTGCACTTGCAAGTTTGATTAACTCATGAATGGGAAAATTATGGTCAAGTTTGTCATAAAAAGTGTTTATTTTTAGTTATTACATATTTTTACTTTTCTTGAATAAAATCATACGCTTGGTGGATACTAAGATTGGTAATCATACAAACACACACTCGAGGGAGAGAGTTAGTCACAATATCAGAAGTTGGATTTTATAAACTAATTATATTATATGATATATATCATATTGTACTATAAACTAATTCAAAAATTATAAAAAATGGCTAATTATGATAATTAATGTAAGATAAACCAATTGTACTATACGATGTATATTGTATAGGAAAATAAATTTAAATCAGGATCCCAAATGTCAATCAAAATTTTGGCAATATTTTAAAATTCAAATTTTTTATGCATTGTACTCTATATTTGGTATTGTACTACACAATGTAATTAAAATTTGTTTAAATTAATTTTATGATTAGGGAACTAATTTGGATTAATTTAACTATTCATATCATATAGGATGATTTGAACAATCATACTATATTACCTTATTCATGCATGGGATGATAATTTTATTACCGCTAACCATACTAGATAATAATCTAAGCAATTTCCATTAATTGTATTGGATGATACCCAAATTTTGCTTGGACAATCAGCTTAATTCTTTGAAATGGTCATATAGAACCAAGGTCTTCATACAATACTAACAAGAGTAGTTTACACTAATCATACAAGATGATCCAAGATCATATTGTACAATCAGTGTCACTAAAATTTAATTTAGGACTTTTTGTGAGGTTTTGTATTTAATCTCTCTCATTAACTTGTTTCAAGTCTTTAGCTGTCGTGTGTTCTTGAGAGGGAAATTTTAGATGAAGATCTAGAATTGCTTTAGGAAGAAGAGGGAGTTCTTGTGTGAGAGGGAGAAGTAGTGTGAGGGGATCACAAGGTTGATCCAAGCAAGTGTCTTTCCTTGTTTCTCTAAGTGTCTGTCTAGATTTCTTGTGTGGCTATAGCAAGAAATTCTTTATCCCAAGGACGTGGTTCTATGCCATCACTAGGATGGTGAGAAAGGAGTACAAGGTTCTCTTTTTTCTCCAAGAGGGAAGATAATATTAAAGGTCCGCTACCATCACTTACAGGGTGACAAAGCTTCCAGCTCTCTGTTGCATCGGGATTGGTGGAAATGATTTGTGTAAGGGCTTAGCTCTAATGATTAGAATTTCATCAACGTTATTTACATGTTTTGGTAAATTTTTTATGCTTCCTTACAAAGTGATAATTTATACTTGGTTTCCAAATAATGAAAAAAAAAATCCAAAAAAAAAAATATCTTTGTTTTTAAATTAAGCAATCAATTTTAAATTTCAGTAATTCACCCCCCTCTTGGTGTACCTAGGAATATGTTCACATAGGATTAACATCCTTATCAAACTTTCATAGAACTCTCAGG
>NW_021411806.1:0-832 GCF_001605985.2 Dendrobium catenatum | reverse complement strand
CTCATGCTGAATCTGATTTGAAGTCTTCCTAGTCTGGTGTTCGATTTTCCTGAAATATTAGTACACACAAGAGCAGAAACAAAACTTCCAAAAAATGTTAGGAGATAACAACACATAAAACAATAATATTTGGAATCATCAAAACTATCAAGTTGCAAGAATGTAAAACATGCAAATAACAACTTTCCTAACAAAGGTAGGGTTAATGTGAATGTTTGCAAAGAATTCTCGAAGAAACTCGGTATTGAAGGGGAAAGCAAGAGACAGAATGAAACAAAGGAAGGTGTGAGTGAAAAGATCCATTATCGGGTATGAAATGTGGGCAGGATTGATGATTCTAAAGACAGTTATCCCACACTCTTTGTATCAATGGTAAGCGGCTTTGTCTTCCGCCTCCCTGAAATAAGGGTCAATCCTAGCCCTCGAAGAACTCCTAGAAGTCTATCGAACTCGTTTCCCACCGGCCATAGCAAGGGATTAGCAAGGAGACACAAGAGGAGAAGGGATGAGGTGAAAAAATGGCTGGATCGGTCAGAATTTAAAGAAACGGCCATATCGTCCAGGCCGATATGGCTCAATAATTGCATAAAGGCCGATTGGTCAAAAAGGCGGTCCGATCGGCCGGGCCGATCAGAGATCTGTCATGACGATTAGACACAGGTGATCGTCCCGAGGAGGCAATCCGGACGATCGTTGAAAAAGCATTTCGTCCGGGCCGATTAGGTGAATCGTCCAGGACGATGCACAATAATTGATCATACCGGCCGAAGTTAAAACATTTTAAATCTCTGCCATGTGTATCATCCAGGATGAATAGTGGATCGGCCAGGCC
>NW_021411805.1:0-251 GCF_001605985.2 Dendrobium catenatum | reverse complement strand
CCCCACATCAAGGTTTAAAATTCCTAACAAAATCCCTTCAACCAATCCCTAGTATGGCGAAGTACTAGAAGCTATGTCACCCTCCTAGTGACGGCAGCAAACCTTCAATCTTTTATTCCCTAGAAAAAGGCAGACAACCTCATACGAAAGCTTTTAATAAAATAATAATTTTAAGCCAAAATAACTGAGAAAATATTTTTATTTCTAAAACTTTTATAGAAAAAAATAATTTTTTTTATTTTTAAATTATA
>NW_021411804.1:0-398 GCF_001605985.2 Dendrobium catenatum | reverse complement strand
ACGACGCATTTATTGGTAAGAGTGCAATTTTTTTTTTTTATGCCATTAATTACTTATTGCAATTTAAAAGGACGTAACGTTTCATTGGTAAATTCAGTACATTTAATGTGAATGATCACGTTAATATCATTTTGATTTTATTTAGAATCCATGATTCTATTTGAATGGTTATATATAATAATGACCTCGGAATTGATGCATTATCAATTCATTTTGACTTATACTTGTTTAGTATTAAAGTTTTGTATTTACAAATCAAACTGTTACATATTTCTCCCTTTGTATACTTGGAGAATTGAATAATTCATATATTGCAAAATTTTATTTTGCACGTTACAGCAGTTATTTTTATTTATGAATTAAATATTTCTCAATTGATATAATTATTCATTAATTTA
>NW_021411803.1:0-257 GCF_001605985.2 Dendrobium catenatum | reverse complement strand
AAACTTTGTGGCCAACTGAATCTTCTCCCGTGGAAGTTCCTTCAATGCCTGCAATCATACAATTTCTTCAATAATCATAATAATAATATCACAACCTTTTAAACCAACAAATTTACTCCTCTTCAAATCTGTCATGTATACTTATTAAGAAACAAGTTGATTACGAAAGCCATAAGAAGAGAAGGGGATTTAATACAGACCTTGCCAAGCAGGATTTCATTAGTATGAGGTCCATAAACATCGGAGGTGTCAAAAAA
>NW_021411802.1:0-289 GCF_001605985.2 Dendrobium catenatum | reverse complement strand
AATCATACAAAACACACAAAAATTAAAAATAGAAAAATACATAAAACAAATAAAAATAAAAATACAATAAATAAAAAACATACACACAAAAACACATAAAAAAAGGGTTTAAACATCGTTTTGCTCCTGGTCTGATGATTCAGAAGCTAGATCTGCCCAGGAGATTTTTTGCTTTTCATTATTTTCCCATTCTATAATTTGCTTAGCTTTACCCTTTTCTTTAGCAAGAAGAGTTCTCAAATTAGGGCACTAACTTTTCAGATGTCCAAATTTCCTACATCCAAAGCAA
>NW_021411801.1:0-1536 GCF_001605985.2 Dendrobium catenatum | reverse complement strand
CGTGTCAATTATTGACAGCCCTACTGAAATGGGACCGCATAAGATTGGTCTTATTAGCTAGAGAAGTTCTAATAAAAAATATTATTACGTGCAGATTTTGGATCAGAGAACTGTCCGATTTTTGTGAGCATGCGCAATAAAAACTTAGTAAAAGTGTAATTATTGTTCCCCACTCGGCTATTATTATGCACACTCACAAAAATCAGGCGCAGCTTTTGTCAGGACTCCGCACATAATAACCTCAGCTAATCAGAACACCTCAAATACAGTACGGGCGGACCGCATAGGCAATGGAAGCATTATTCTTAAGGGAGATTTATATATATAATGATGATTTTAAATGTAATTTAATTATTTGCAATCATGATGTTTATGTCTTGGAATTAAAATAAGCTGATAAGCCATATAGATGATGTCGAGAATAATTTCAAGATAAAAGATACAAAATATAAGGAGATTTACATACATATTATAAAACTTTTATATATTTACACCCTAAACATCTAAATGTTTATGTTTATTTATAAAATAATTTAATATCTCAATCATATTAAACATATGCATAAGAATGTGTTTTTCTCTTTACAAACATGAATATTAGTAGCTTTTTTATAATTTTTTTTTTTACATTGGATGTTATATTAATAAACGGAGGCCTTCTGATGACCCGGGTAGGAAAGTTGATGTATTAGATTCAACTTATGATCTTTCTTTATTAGATTTAAATGAAAATTTGAATTTGACCAGACACAATGGCAAAAAATAATTCATGTAGCCGACCCCACATAGTGGTACAAAGGCTTGATGATGATGATGATGATGTTGTTGTTGTTGGATGTTATATTAATAAATACAAAGATATATGTACGTGTTATACATGTAAATGCATAATATTTATGTGATATGTCTATAAACCTTCCTAAACTATATTAATACTATTTTTTATAATCATTTAAAAAACTATCAAATGTGTCACTAGATAGAAGTTTGATGTGTGCTAATTCACTTGTCACAGTTGCCCAACAACATAGCACATGTAATGAGAGTTATGTGGCCTTACAAGGCTTATCTAGAAAAATTAAATGTACCTTTTGATACCTAAAAGATAGCTATGACATGAGACTTTGTTTATAACACAAGTCTTCAAAATTTAATAGATGCTAAATTGGGTGATGATATTGATATATATGTGTATCACTTTCTTCTTTGAGGTCAAATATCTTTCTAAGTAAAAGGAATGGGGTCAATAGAGGCCCATGTTGAGAAACATGGCTGAGTAGGCTAGGTGTATAAATCTTGACTTGGGCACTTAGCTATATTTTTGGCTTAATAAGTATTTTATGATTTTAATTGCTACCTATCAATCTAAAAATTTAGGCTAATGAGCAAATACTATCATTAATGTATGTGTTACTTTACACTAGAATCATATTTGTCTTAAAATTAGTATTAAATATCTATAATCTATTATAATCAAATTTTGATTAGGATATCTTAACACACAAAAAAATTCTTATTTCTAATTCACAAAACTCA
>NW_021411800.1:0-219 GCF_001605985.2 Dendrobium catenatum | reverse complement strand
CTGTTTCAATCCATATAATGCCTTCTTTAACTTAAACACATGATTTAGGTATTTTAAATTTTTAAAGCCTGGAGGTTGTTCTACAAAAACATCTTCTTCAATAACCCCATTCAAAAAAGCACTTTTGACATTCATTTGAAATAATTTAAAACCTTTAAAACAGGCAAATGCAAGTAAAACCTTGATTGCTTCAAGTCTTGCTACAGGGGCAAAGGTCTC
>NW_021411799.1:0-207 GCF_001605985.2 Dendrobium catenatum | reverse complement strand
ATATGTCAACCTTAATGACCAGTTAATCAGTCAAACAGAAACCTTTCAAACAACATCAAATAGAGCTTAAATATAAAGGTAACAAACACTAACAAACCCTAAACCAAAATACAAACCGAACAAGAAAAATAATACAAATCAATGAATTGAGCTCGAACAATATGTATTTCTCTAATTAATGTTCGGTTCTTTACAACCCTACTTCCT
>NW_021411798.1:0-447 GCF_001605985.2 Dendrobium catenatum | reverse complement strand
TAAAAAAGGTCAAAATAAGTATTATTCTTAGTGAATTCTTTTAAATTTGATATAAAGACAAATGGAGGAGATATCTTATTGAAATCTATTTTTTTTAATAGATTGAAGGCATTAAAATTAGAAATATCTTATCTTATGATATACATCTAGTCTTAAGCTCTCTTCTTGCATAATTCAGTCATTTTAAGATAAATTAAAAATAAATTTTTAATGAGCTCATTGTTTAGTGTATAAGAGATTAAAAAAATTTTGGAATAAGAAAAAGATAGAAAGTACAAATAAGATTATGCATCAACATTAGCGGTGATATTGGGTGCGAGTCAATGGGGATCGATTTTGTTGTCGATAACATGTCTTGGCCTTATAATAGACGATGACATGCATTGAAGACGACTTATAATTGATAATGTCAACTATAAAAAGGAGAAAATGTGGTTGAGCGACAAT
>NW_021411797.1:0-517 GCF_001605985.2 Dendrobium catenatum | reverse complement strand
GCTTTAGGACCTAAGTCTTTAGCCTAAGGATTCTGGTTTTGGATTGAATTTAAGATCTGGACTTGGCCTAAGGGCTAAGAGCTAGGAAGATCCTAGGATCTAGGACTCAGGATGGAATCAAGAGTGACCTCATACAAAAATGAGGTCAACACTTGGTTCATACGGGACGATTAGTGTGTAGGAAAATAATTCGTATCAATATACATAAGGTTCGTTTCTGACCATTTAAGTAAAATCGTCCAGGATGATCCACGATCGTACGGGACGATCCACTGCGTACATAATTGAATACTTGCAATTTTTTGGGCAGTTTTTTTTATCTTTTGTATAAATAGTTCAAACTTGACTGCCACCCAATCTTTTTTCCATTTTGTTCTTCATGCCTATTGAAAGAAAAGTCAAGGAGAGAGTGTGAGAGAGCATTCAAAGGAGGATTCCTACCACTGGAGCGTGAAGGCTTCACTTGGTGTTTAAAGGTAACAATCTCTACTTGTGAATTGGGATTACTTCACTCTTT
>NW_021411796.1:0-214 GCF_001605985.2 Dendrobium catenatum | reverse complement strand
TCCATCATCCATTCCCCACCATCAGCTTTAAGTGCAGTATGGTGAAATTTCTATTTTAAATATAAAATCTTCAAATTCCCAACTACTTTCCAAAATTCCCAAATTCTTAATCATTTTCAAATTCACAAATCCAAATCTGATTCTCAAATTCAATACCCTTACTGCTACTATATGCTTGATAACACGTATTCTCTACGTATCTGATCGATGACTA
>NW_021411795.1:0-495 GCF_001605985.2 Dendrobium catenatum | reverse complement strand
TTAGGTAACAACACCCCTTTAGGAAAGGCATCGACCAATAACTCAAGTAGCATATCAAATGATCTTGCCGTCCAAGAATGTAAACACTTCAAACGATATAAGTTCAATATAAAAGAAAGCTTTGAGAAGGTTTTACATCCAGGGTACAACTCTGCTCCTGCATCCTGCATTAAATTTGCAAATTTCTCACTATGATCATTTTGTTCATTAGTACCTAGCTCATTCTGCTCCATCGTTGGATTTTGAAATGGATCATTTGGACATAATATATCTCTTAAGAGTCCATCTATATCATCTATTCTTGTATCCTCAGAAGGAGATTCGCCTTCCTTTAACTTTGTTCTATCACCAGATGCTTCATTCATTGGACAATCACCTATAACACAATGTTCTTCACCATGTCGATTCCATACCACATATCCAGCAAAAAATCCTTTGGAAATTAAATGGTCTTTCACATCTTTCATAGAATGAAAGTACCTATTAATGCATGAC
>NW_021411794.1:0-254 GCF_001605985.2 Dendrobium catenatum | reverse complement strand
CTCCTTTAGCCCCCACAGCTAGGCGGAGAAGCCTTTAAAAGAACCTCCTTTTTGCCACCCCGGCAAGGCAGAGAACCTATCTACTTTTGCTTCCTCCTGAAGATGGCAGAGAACCAACAACCAGAAGCTGACTCCTTACCTCTACCGACCCTTCCACAGAACAGAAACACTAGATATAGAAGAAGCAGAGCGATCCTTAAAGCAACCCTTATGAATTCCCTCACAAGCTCCCCCTCACTAGATCCTCTCTCTCT
>NW_021411793.1:0-204 GCF_001605985.2 Dendrobium catenatum | reverse complement strand
ATATATACTTATTCTAAAAGAAACATGACCCCACAAAAGTCGATCGATTAATCAAAGTCTACAACTCTATTTAAGAGAGTGAGAGAAATGGAGTGAGTATGAGATAGAGAGAAATAAAGTGATAAATACAAGAATAAGAGGGGCAGAACAAAGAATGAGTGAGCGCAAGCGGCCAAGAAAGCACGAAAGCAACCAAGCGTGAGC
>NW_021411792.1:0-281 GCF_001605985.2 Dendrobium catenatum | reverse complement strand
CCTTAAATATTTTAAAATCTTTTTCAAGATCAGCATAAGATGATTTTAAATTCTCATAATTCTTATTCAAGTCATCATATTCGTCAAGTAGTTTCATGTGGTTGTCGTCTATTAATGCATGATCTTTCCTAAGGGTTTCATGTTCCTTCTTAAGCTCTTCCAATTCTAAACTTAAACTAGCATGCATCATGTTCCTTCTTAAGCTCTTCCAATTCATTTTCCTATATGCATCATGCATGTGTTTGAAACTTCAAACAATTCATCATAAGTTAAGTCACATA
>NW_021411791.1:0-228 GCF_001605985.2 Dendrobium catenatum | reverse complement strand
AGAACCTTAAAGGATATGATTAGAAGTATGATTAGTTATTATTCTTTACCAGAATCGCTTTGGGGAGAAGCCTTAAAGACTGCATTTTATATTCTCAATAGAGTTCCAAGTAAAGCAGTAACTAAAACTCCATATGAGTTATGGACTGGAAAGAAGCCTAGTATTAAGCATTTTCATGTCTGGGGATGTATAGCTGAGGCTAGGCCTTATAAGCCTAATGAAAGAAAA
>NW_021411790.1:0-222 GCF_001605985.2 Dendrobium catenatum | reverse complement strand
TAATTAAATAATTTTGCTATAAATAACAAATTTCCCCGCCTGCTAAGAAAAGCAGTCACGGGTACTTATATTTTCATGCATACGAATTTCCCCGCTCGCTCAGTGCGTCACGGGTACTTAAGTTTTTCCTCGCCCGCTAAGAAAAGCGGTCACGAGTACTTACCTCATGCATATAACTGTAAATATTAATTTTTTACCTTGGGTGCGCAGTAGTCGAGGCGG
>NW_021411789.1:0-446 GCF_001605985.2 Dendrobium catenatum | reverse complement strand
CAACAAGAATTCACAGAAAATGCTAATCTAACTTGGTTAATCATGATACAGTACACTGATTTCCCATACTTCTCCTAAATCTTGTATATCCACCCTCATTAGATCTATTACTACTAAAATTACACTCCATATATTCATTTTTAGATATACTCACGCGAAAACCTTTAGACTCTAAGGTTAACATCCATAATTTAAGTTTACCTTCAACTCCCTCTCTAGTCTTAAGATGAATATCACCAGCAAAAAAGCATACACAAAATAACATCCTCTTGTAAATGTCTAGTGAGAACATCAATGACTAAAGCAAAAAGATATGGGCTTAAGGTTGATCCTTGGTGTAATCCAACTGAAAGAGGAAAATACATGGTCAGACCAACTTGGGTTTGAACACAAGTTATAGCTCCTACATAGATATATTTAATGCTTTCAACTTGATAAGCTTAAAC
>NW_021411788.1:0-200 GCF_001605985.2 Dendrobium catenatum | reverse complement strand
ACCCGACCCTGAAAATCCGGGTTGGACCCGACCTGTTTTAAAAACGGCTTGGGTTCGGGTTCGCATATTCGATCCGTTTGAAAAAACGGGTCGAGTTCGGGTTAACCCGAAGGGTACGTTGGCGGGTCAACCCGGAAATCGGTTTAAACTGACTACCTGCGAGTTCGTGACCGCGCAGCGCACCCGGCCAGCGTCGCACC
>NW_021411787.1:0-298 GCF_001605985.2 Dendrobium catenatum | reverse complement strand
TTGAGATAACTCTGGTAAATTGTTTGAGTAATTGATTGACATTCTTTCCAAGTTAGATCTTGGGGCGTGACACACAGGGCCTCAAGTGGTGGCCCGATAGAAGTCCGGGCCTCAAGTGATGGTCCGACAGAAGTCCGGGTCTCAGGTGGTGGTCTGGCGGAACTCCGGCGGTGGTCGAGGAGGAGCGAGGTGGCTAGAGCGATCTCCGATCTCTCTTTTTCTCTCTTATATAAAGCCTCCCTTTTCAAGATAAAAGGAGGGGTCTATTTATAGATTTTTGGAGTGGCATGGCCCGTAA
>NW_021411786.1:0-230 GCF_001605985.2 Dendrobium catenatum | reverse complement strand
TTCTATGTTATTTAGACTCACTAAAATTTTAGACTTCTTAAAATTATGAGTATAAAACTTTCACACCCTTACGAGTCTCACGTGTCCAGGCTAAAACAAAAGCGGCACACAATCGCCAAAAAACTAAGAAAAGCAGGCAATCCTAGAAGCAATCAACTCATCACATTAAATATAAATTAATTAATAAATGTCTATAGGCAAAGTTGCCTTGCTTATTACAAACTAGAGTT
>NW_021411785.1:0-242 GCF_001605985.2 Dendrobium catenatum | reverse complement strand
AAATAGGCGTGAGATCAAGGGCGAATTGAGAGTGTTTTGAATGGACGACCGATATTGAATCCTTTGATCATGTACCGTTCGTTAGGCATTTGAAGGCCTTAGGCATGTCAGAATTCGGCGATCTTGGGTTCGTTGGATTCGTCTCGTCGAACCGTTCGATTCGAGTATAAGCTCGTCAAAATCAAATACCGTTTGGCAACTCAATTTGCGGTTTGAACCTTCCAATAGCGCTTTGAGCCCTT
>NW_021411784.1:0-200 GCF_001605985.2 Dendrobium catenatum | reverse complement strand
ATATGATATATATGAATTATATGATATACATGATGCTATTTATATTGACTGTTATATATTCTTACAATTATATATTTACATTACTTTGAATTGAGTGATTATATGAATATTATATATTTTTTGTGCATTAATTTTAGTTGTGAATTTTGATGACTTGTTGTGTTGTTGTGCTCATTTTGTAAATTTTGCATGTTTTCAAG
>NW_021411783.1:0-288 GCF_001605985.2 Dendrobium catenatum | reverse complement strand
TTCTCCCCCTTCGACATTATCAAAAAGAGGAGGGGCACAAACAAACAATTAAAAAATAAAATGATCCCTGATCTAAAAAAATTGAATATTTTTAAAATGAGAAAGTTACCTCTTAATTTATTCAAAAACTTAATAAGAAATGGATTGACAATGCATAATCCAGAAAATGTTAAAAATTTAAAAATCATTAATACAAGCTCAAGTTCTTTTAAAGGCTCAAAAACTTTTTAATCTAATATCTAAATCAAGGCACAAATTAGAAAAAAACCAATTTTTTTAAAACTTTTT
>NW_021411782.1:0-211 GCF_001605985.2 Dendrobium catenatum | reverse complement strand
ACATTCATTTGAAACAATTTAAAACCTTTAAAACAGTCAAAGGCAAGTAAAACCCTAATTGCTTCAAGTCTTACTATAGGGGCAAAGGTCTCCTCAAAATCAATTCTTTTAATTTGATTATACCCCTTAGCAACTAATCTAGCCTTATTTCTAATGACTACTCCTGAGTCATTTTTTTTATTTTTGAACACCCACTTGGTTCCAACAACAC
>NW_021411781.1:0-262 GCF_001605985.2 Dendrobium catenatum | reverse complement strand
TTTTTTCATTTATTTTCTTCTCAAGTAATCATAACAATCACCTTAGTAGCCTAAAGCCAGTTAAAAGCATATCTTACAACATGCCTAGTTGAGTTGATGGCATTCAAGACCTGGATGGGCAAGTTAAGTGACACCTAACTAGTGAAAACCTGAAGTCTATTCCATTGTCAAGTCGGATTAGATTACTTCATCAATACAGAATAATAGAAGCTCAAAATTTAATTGGACTTAATTTGTTCGTATATAACCAAGCACATCTAAA
>NW_021411780.1:0-258 GCF_001605985.2 Dendrobium catenatum | reverse complement strand
GAAAAAGTAAACAAAATTTTGAGATGTTTGCCTTCTTGATATGATGCCAAAATCACTACTATAACAGAATCAAAGTATTTAAACACCTACTCGATTGACAACTTACTTGGCTCACTCATTGCTTACGAGCAAGGGGTGAATCAAAGAAATCTTGATGCATGTGAATAGAAGAAAGAAAAGACTATTGCTCTAAAGACGCACAAATTGGATTCAGAATCTTTCGGGTCTGAAAGTGATGAGATTTCCTTCATCACAAGG
>NW_021411779.1:0-206 GCF_001605985.2 Dendrobium catenatum | reverse complement strand
TACATGAGAACTTGGAAACATTCTCATTTTCATTATTAAAATTTTCATAGTTCATTTATCGCATCAGATAAATCAATTCATATCAAATATATCTAGGATTAATAATTCTTGCATTTGTTAATTAAAATTTACACTACTTACCTTTAACCTAACTTAGCCATTTCTTAATCAAACATGCTTTATCTTATTTCCACTTGCTTATTATG
>NW_021411778.1:0-357 GCF_001605985.2 Dendrobium catenatum | reverse complement strand
TGATGCTGATTTCACTGTCTTTTGGAAGCAGTGTAATGACGGAACACCTAACAGTGACTACAGCCTAAGACATGGATTTCTATTTAAAGCCAATTGCTTGTGTGTTCCCAACTCTTCCTGGCGTCAACAACTCATCAAAGAGGCCCATTCTTGCGGAGGAATGGCTGCTCATGTGGGTCAGAAGAAAACACTTGCTCAGCTACAGGTGAGGTTTTATTGGCCACGGCTAGCTCGCGATGTCACACGTTTTGTTGAAAAGTGCTCGGTTTGCCAGCAGTATAAAGGCACTGCTCAGAACACCGGATTGTACATGCCCTTGCCTACACCCGACTCTATATGGGAAGATCTTAGCAACGA
>NW_021411777.1:0-218 GCF_001605985.2 Dendrobium catenatum | reverse complement strand
ATGTTTGGCATCGGGTAGAAGTCCGACGACGGGCTGAAGTTTGGCGTTGGGCAGAAGTCCGATGAATGTCTAGCGACCAGTTAGAACTACAACATCAGTAGGCGTTTAGGCCAAACTCCGGTGTCGGTAGGCTGCCAGATGAAAGAATGATGGTGATATATGAAGAGTCTGGTGGCAGCTCTCTTCCTTCTCTTCCTTTTCTTCCTTATCTTCTTTCT
>NW_021411776.1:0-217 GCF_001605985.2 Dendrobium catenatum | reverse complement strand
ATTTAAACTCAGATCAATCTGAGTTTGACTTGAATTCCACCTGAGGACCCGTTTTGACGCCCTTATTTAAAAGATATTTGTAGTAAAAAAAAATATTTTCTACTAAAATTTTTGAAAAAATTATTTTCTCTATAACATCTTTTTAAAATAAGAAGATAATCATCTCAAATTAATTTTGAGCATCAATCACAATTTTATTTGACCATTATTTTTTTAT
>NW_021411775.1:0-398 GCF_001605985.2 Dendrobium catenatum | reverse complement strand
TGGATCAGTTTGTGATCGTCTTTATCGATGATATTCTCGTATATTCTGCTTCTGAGGATGATCATGCCAGACATTTGAGGATTGTATTGGAGACTCTGAGGCAGCATCAGTTGTATGACAAGTTCTCCAAGTATGAATTTTAGCTGAAGAGTATTTCTTTTCTGGGGCATGTGGTGAGTGGAGAAGGTATTTCTGTGGATCCCCAGAAGATTCAGGCGGTTGCTGATTGGCCAAGACCGACTACGGTATTTGAGGTACGTAGTTTCTTGGGCATGGCCGGATATTATAGGAAATTTGTGAAGGGATTTTCACAGATTTTGATGCCTTTGACGAGACTGACTCAGAAGTCAGTACCTTTTGTTTGGACACCGGAGTGTGAAGCTAGTTTTCAGAGATTG
>NW_021411774.1:0-484 GCF_001605985.2 Dendrobium catenatum | reverse complement strand
AATCTTTTGATCCCTCCTAATACCTTGATATTGAATTGTTAAGCAATAATCCATATCTTTTTAGATTCAATTTGACCCATAATTGACTTGAGACAAAAATGACCAAAATGCCCTTAAAGGAGGATTTTTGGACTTTTGGCTTAAACTCAATTTGATTTGACTTATCAACCTTTGAAATATTCTCCAAATGTCATTTAAATGGATCTTAAATGACTTTAGGAATACATTGAACTCAAACTTACTCTTTGGTTTGACCAAGTTGACCAAGTCAACTATGGTTGACCAAATCAACCCTTAACCTACAAACTTGTCAAATTCAATCATTCAACCCATTTGAATCAAATCAATCCATCAAAATTATTCAATTGGACACCCATGACATGTCCAAAGACTTTCAAGTCAATTCTCATATTAGGTTGACTTGGTCAACTCATTTGGAGAGGTCAGAACCCTCTTTAACTTCATGTATTTGCCTAAAATTTCA
>NW_021411773.1:0-484 GCF_001605985.2 Dendrobium catenatum | reverse complement strand
AATAAGACAACAGAAATCAAAACCCGAACTATTCAAAAAAAAAAGCAAAATCACAAGCATTTTGCAATTACCATCTTAGTACGTCTTATGAGTGCCTTCACAAATCACAATTGGACTAGAATACCATACACTTTGAGCCCTCAAACACCTTGATCTTAAACTTCAAGGTCATTGTGTTCCTCAAAAAATCCTCTTTGATACCAATTTTTAGGAATGAAGCACTCCAAACTTTATTATATCGAAGCATCAATGCATTAGTATGATAAACTACAAAGTACGTGCAAAGAAATTAAGCTCTACAAAAAGCGAAAATAAAATTCATGTGGCTCGGCTTAGGTAAGACTATGTCACCAAGAGATGATAGAGGATTTAATTCACTAATAAAAATGACAATCATGGTGTACATTAAAGGGATACTTACCAACCATTTCCAAAACCTGAGTATCTCGTCCCTCAACAATGGAAAAAAAAAGAAACTTTCAAG
>NW_021411772.1:0-322 GCF_001605985.2 Dendrobium catenatum | reverse complement strand
TTCTAATATTTTCTAAATAAGACTTTTTAGGTCAATCTCTACCTTTCTTAACATAGACCAAATCTAATACATCTACTCTCCTAACAGGGTCATCAGAAGGGCGTCGTTTTACATGACCAAACCATTTAAGACAAGCCTCTCTAATCTTATCTATCACTATAACTACTCCAACATTTTCACAGATATGTTCATTTCGTATCCAGTCTCTAAGAGTAAGTCCACTCATCCACCTAAGCATCCTAATCTCAGCATCAACAAAACTTAACTCAATATTATGCTTCTCTTTTAATGGCCAACATTCTACACCATAAAGTATTGCAAG
>NW_021411771.1:0-254 GCF_001605985.2 Dendrobium catenatum | reverse complement strand
ATAAAATGAGGCTTTCTAAAACTTCTTCTTTCCTGTTATAGTTGGATCATTGCGGCTTTGTGAACGAAATAACTTCAATTTTATAGATACTTCATATGTAAAATCAAGTTAATTGAGCTTGTAAGCATGAATGGGCTTTATAACAACGTCACTGTTGTTTGGGATTGGGTTCCTTGTATGTGAAATCTACATGTTGTTATGTTCATTAGTGTTTTGCATTGTGAAACTTACAGTTGTGTAGACCAAAAGAAGCC
>NW_021411770.1:0-266 GCF_001605985.2 Dendrobium catenatum | reverse complement strand
TAGATTAAATTAGGATGGTGCCACGAATGGCGTTATCGGCCATTAATATGTCTAATCCGAAGAAAATGAATAATCTTAACCTAAAGGAAAAAAAAAGTGGAGTAAACTAGGATGGAGCCACGAAGTGCGTTATCCAACAACGACACTACTAAGGAAAGGAAAATCTTAACCTAATGGTTACAAAGGGTGTTAATCTGTAATAGCACATCTATTCCTAAGTAAAGGAAGAATCCTAACCTAAATGAAAAGAATAATTGAATTAAAGT
>NW_021411769.1:0-1492 GCF_001605985.2 Dendrobium catenatum | reverse complement strand
GTATGAACTAATTCACTATTCCTATCAATATAATATATTTTAATTAAACGTGCCTTTTTATCATAATTAAGACTTAGTGGATAGATTTTTCCAAACCTATAATGAATACATTTATGGCTACAAATTATTCTTTTTCTATATGAGATTGGGCAAATGCTTAATCTCATGATATGATTTAATTAGATACTAATATTTGTTCTAATTGACTAATACTTATTTGTCTAGCAAAAACTTTTTTGCTAATGCATGTAGCTGCAATTTTGCTAATGTTTAAAAATTTATATGAAACTAATATCCTATTCATGTCTATATAATATATTTTTTCACTATTGGAACATTTACATAAAACTAATGTTTTATTTAGGCTAAGATAATAAATTTTTATTAAAGCTAAGCGCCTATGAATCAGGTTGGCTACAGGGATAATTTTTCTAAAGCTATATTTTTTGCATCTATGAGAAGTCATAATTTTATGGCTACTGAGCGTATCTTGGAGTAAAATTATCCATTCATAGTAGAACTATATCACCTACTGTTCTAATTTGTTGGAGTAAATTAATACCTTTATTATTTTTAAGATGCCTTCGTATGCCTGCTAGAATAATATCTAATTCTTCATTAACATGCTCAAATAAAATATCTTCTACTTCACTATTTATATTGTTGAGTTCAGTAACAATATCTGAATAAAATGGTATTAAATTATTTCTAATTGCTATAGGTAAATCGGCTCTTAAGCAAAGAATCATTATTTTATCAATGAAGTAGACTAATCTCATATTAAATCATATCATGAGATTAAGCATTTGCCCAATCTCATATAGAAAAAGAATAATTTGTAGTCATAAATGTATTCATTATAGGTTTGAAAAAATCTATCCACTAGGTCTTAATTATGATAAAGAGACACGTTTAATTAAAGTATATTATATTAATAGGAATAGTGAATTAATTCATACAAAATTTTTGAATAGTCAAATTAAATATTTTATAGATATGAATAGGACATTAGTTATGTATAAATTTTTGAATAGTAAGAAATATTATACAATTTGCACCAAAAGAATGGTGAGCATTAGGAACATAAATAGTACAAAAATTTATCTAGCCATACCTTAAGAATATAAATGAATTATGAACTAGCACAAATTTTTATTATCTTTATTATCGAGATAAACTCCAACTGGTATCAGAGCATTAGAAAGGTCATGGAACCAAAAATTATACAATATCTCGATTTAGAATTACCGCAAAATAAAAAAAAATTAGTCATTTTTTATAAATACAAAATTAACTGTTATTTCGATTCAAAATATAGGCATAGTTTGCATAGTAAGGATAGTTCTACTAATAGTATTATATATTTATTAATAAGTTTATCTAAATCGTTTCAAATTCATCAAGAAAAGATATATAGAATTATTGAAAAAATTTCAAATAGTATCATGATTAAAAAGAAAACTTTGGAAAAAATTAATGAAAAAATAAATTA
>NW_021411768.1:0-1086 GCF_001605985.2 Dendrobium catenatum | reverse complement strand
GGTTAATTACTTAACCACATTAGATAGAATGGAAAATTGTTGATCAACATAATTTTGAATTAACGGATAAGATCGAGCTATAAGAAATCTCATTCATCTAGCCACTTCTATTCGTTGAATCGAATGATAAAAATAACAAAATTACATTTATTGGAATTGAATAGAGAAATGAATGGCTATGATTTTATCTTTTTCATAATAGATGCTAAACCTTGTATTTAGGCTTTGTTTTAAATGATCGCTACAAAAGATACTAGGGAGCAAAATTTTAGATAGAGGTAGAGTAAGGTGTCATAAATACTAGCAAAGTGTTCTTTAAGCCATTGATGCATTACCATCAAATTCATTTAGAAACCTAGATAAAGACCTATGGTTTGAGATCTACCTACACACATAGGATATCTTATGATGTTTTCTATTCATTTCTTTCCTCTAAAGCTCCTTTACAACTTTTTTGATGACCTCGAGATTGGGGGATCACTTGAATTGGTGTTTGAAAGGTCGGGACATAATAAGCATCAGTTTATCATCAATCTTGCCATCAACAACCACAAACACAAAGGAAGCACTAAAAGAATGGAGTAAAACTTTAAATATTATTGAATAAAATAAGAAACCATTTGGGGAGGCTTTAGAGTAAATACTAGGATGCAATGGAGGGTTTCTTGTGGATTGGCCTATTACAACTATTGGGGCTTACTTGGATGGTCTAGATCAATCAATTGAGGTCTATGGATATGCTATAGGTTTCCCAAGCCATTAGAGCCCCAAAAAATATGTTTACTCAGGTGAAACTGGCCTAGGATCCTTTTTAAATAGGGAGGGGACCATTGACTAATTGGGTCATGCTAGTAGCTAAGATGGATATGGCTGAGCCTTACAATGATTCTAGGACTTTTTTGAGTGGCTGGATGAGCCTGGGTTCAAAAAAGGGAGTTAAGTTAATTAGGTTGACCAATAGTATGGGCTTTAACCTTTATTGACTAGTTTAATTTGTCAATCATTTGCAAGCTAATGTATATATTAATTTATTAAGTGTTTGATTGATTGTAGCGTTGCTTAAATGTATGATTATATGACTGATAA
>NW_021411767.1:0-259 GCF_001605985.2 Dendrobium catenatum | reverse complement strand
TAATAAAAAGCATAACAGTTATCCAAATATTTAAATTTTAAAATGTTGCAGTTAAATAAACTAAAATTCATATCACAAAATAGTTCATATCACCTTCATATCAATTTTTCTTTTCTTTTTCAAACACATACATAATCTCAAAAAATTATGATCCCTTATGACTATCACTATGCTTATAGCACTAGAACATGCATGTAGGCACCAGAATATGGCATATAGCCACAAGAACATGACTTTTTAGCCACAAAATATGAATTAT
>NW_021411766.1:0-200 GCF_001605985.2 Dendrobium catenatum | reverse complement strand
GTGTCATCTTCAAATCCCACGTCAAAGCACGGAGATCTTAGGATGTTGATGCTTCCGTCGGCGTTGAATACTAATCCCCACTCAAACTCCGGATCCGCCATACATGCTTGGCGTGGAGAATTCTTCAAGGGGAGGAGAACTAAGCGAAGGTAATGGAGATTCCTTGCTTTGGAAGGAGGAGGAAGAGGGGGGGGGGTGAG
>NW_021411765.1:0-441 GCF_001605985.2 Dendrobium catenatum | reverse complement strand
GTCTTTTGATTGTTAAAAAAAAAAAAATGTTTGATATCTGATAGGTCATATTCATCTAAAGCTTCTGAAAATATGTATTCTTATGTAAAATTTCATATAATTTCAAAATAATTTGGACAAAAATCCAAAATACAAATTATATAACTTCCTAATTAATGGCATAAATAGCATGATTAGGAGTAATTAAATAAAAAAATTATGAGCATGCTTTCAATAATTTTCCTACTTTGATTGATATTTCATGCTAGTGATGAGTCTTTAGAGTTTTTGAGCAATTTAGGCTTCGTTAAGACAGGTTTCTTGTTGCTTCCTGAAACAACTTTTTAGCTAAAAATTAATTTAAGCAACAAAAAAATCATCCCAAACAAAACTTAACTCATATGGTACTTTAAATATTAATCTTATATTTTATAAATCTTCCTAAAATTTTCTTAGGAAATA
>NW_021411764.1:0-301 GCF_001605985.2 Dendrobium catenatum | reverse complement strand
GTATTCTGTATTTTTGGTAATCGGCCAGGACGATCTCGTCTTGGATGATTATAACGCCTAAATTAATCCAGGAATCAAGGAAGTAATTAAGGATGATTGATACGATCACATCGTCTTGGATGATAAATATCGGCCAGCTCAAATACAGGGTGATATTCTGGCCGATCTGGATCAGACAGCTTGAATTCAAGGCGATGCTCAGGATGATTTTCCTATGATTTAAACTCATCGGCCTGGTTGATCGTAATGTCATCCTGGATGATCAAGCCAATTTTTCAATTGTCCAGTTTGCATTCAGGGC
>NW_021411763.1:0-231 GCF_001605985.2 Dendrobium catenatum | reverse complement strand
TTTTAAATGTTTTCTAGACTTCTATAAACTGGATTTCTCTCAACTAATGATCAGAACATTGCCTCTCTTTTATTTGTTTGGAAATTAATCCTGGAGGTACTTTGCAAGGAAACTATATTGAATATGTTTGATTTTGTTGTTACAAGCTGGATATGTTTCTCCTACTAGTCATCAAGTATAGAGAAGTTATACTGTAGTAATCTGAAGGCAGTTTACTTAATATGCTTGATT
>NW_021411762.1:0-252 GCF_001605985.2 Dendrobium catenatum | reverse complement strand
AAATGGTTTCATGGGATAATGTTTGCTTGCCAAAACACAAAAGGAGGATTGGGTATTCCTTCTATAGCTGCCATTCAACATGCTTTTAACTGTTCTGTAATCCAGCGTATGTATAATTGTCCGTCGCCTCTATCCACCTGGTTATCGGCTCATTACACCTCTCCTTGGAAACCCACTGCTCATAAAGACAGTAAATTCTGGAAAAATGTCTGTAAGACTGCTGCAAGTATAAAGAGGAATTTCAAATTTGTG
>NW_021411761.1:0-211 GCF_001605985.2 Dendrobium catenatum | reverse complement strand
ATTTGGCATTGTTAATGATGACCTATCATAATTAGAATAACATTAATTAGACTGACATTCATGTTCCAATCAATCAAAAATCATCCCGATTTGCGTGTTTTCTCAATTCGCGTTCAATCTGTCTTGCTTAACGTGCCGAAATCGCCAAATAGTCAAAATTGAACGAATTAATAGTGCATTTAGGGTATTGATGATGTTCCGGTCGCGATGG
>NW_021411760.1:0-319 GCF_001605985.2 Dendrobium catenatum | reverse complement strand
AAATATATGGAGTATAATTTTAGTTGTAATAGATCTAGTGGGTGGATTGTGACTTTGAGCTATCAACTCATTAATAAGAGTACATATTTAAGATATCTTGGGTGTTGTTCGGAGAGTTGGTGAAATAGATAGGGATATTATTAGTTGAATTCAAGTTGGATGGTTGAAGTGGAGGAATGCATCTGGCTTGTTATGTGATAGAAAATTCCCCCTCAAACTTAAGGAAAAATTCTATAAGATGGTGATGAGACCTGCAATGCTTTATGGTGTAGAATGTTTGCTATTAAAAGAGAAACATAATATTAAGTTAAGTGTTGCA
>NW_021411759.1:0-887 GCF_001605985.2 Dendrobium catenatum | reverse complement strand
TTGAGTCCTATAAACTTGCTTAAACAAATCATCCTAGGCGATACTCACATCTTCTTGGACGATATGGTTAAATCACAAAAACCAGCCGCCAAACTCATTTAGGCAAGATTTTATTCTCTTAAAATTATATTAATCGTACATGACGATCAAGATCGTCCTAGAAGATTCATATCAATCATGTCTAAATTAATCATGTGATTAAGGAAATTAATTAAGGTCAAACTGATCAATCATCATCCTGGACGATTGTAGGATCATCCTAGACTATCAGTAAGAAAAACCATAGTCTTCTCCTGTATATCTCCTGGACGTCTCGAACTATCTATTGGACAATCAGTTATATTTCTTCATCATCTTGATTTATCTCCTGGACATCTCGAACTATTTGTTGGATGATAATTTTGAACTAATCGTATAGGACGATCTAAGCATCGTGCTGGATGATTAGTCATATTTCTTCATCATCTAGATTTATCTCTTGGAGTACGTCCCAAACAATCTACTGGACGATAATGTAAGATTTTGAACTAATCGTATGGGACGGTGTCTGCATCATCTCAGACGATCAAAACAAACATTATGTTCTAATCATACATCAAAACCTGATCGTCCTAGTTGGAAGGACAGAATTATACTAATAGTACAGGGTAATATATTGATTGTCCTGGATGATCTTCGACGGCAAGTTAAAAATTAGGTTATTTTTAAGGCCTTTTTTATAAGATATCTTAATTGCTAATGGGAAAATCTTTTACTACTGTCTTGACCTGAGAGAGCTTAGAGAGGGAGAAGGAGAGAGAGAGAGAGAGAGAGTGTGTCATGCCCCGAGATCTAACTTGGAAAGAATGTTAATTAACCAGCCATTTACCAGAGTTATCTACAATTCT
>NW_021411758.1:0-323 GCF_001605985.2 Dendrobium catenatum | reverse complement strand
GAGCTCATTAATTGCAAGTTTCCGACATTATCGTCCAAGCCGATATTGACATCAGCCTGGCTGATCAGTACAAATCACAGAAGATCAGCCAGAGCATCGCCCTAAATGCAAACTTGGACGATTTAAAATTGGCTTGATCGTCCAGGCTGATCTCACGATCATCCCGGCCGATCTCACGATCGTCACGGCCGATCAGTTCAAATCAGAGGAAAATCGTCCATAGCATCGCTCTGAATTCGAGCTGGCCGATATTTATCATTCTGAAGTAACAAAGGTTTTTTAATATATCATCCTGGTCGATCCTGCGATCGTCCAGGACGATA
>NW_021411757.1:0-212 GCF_001605985.2 Dendrobium catenatum | reverse complement strand
ACTGAAGAAAAATTTGCTCAGTGCATCACCTCGTTAGCTATATCGAAGAGGAATATGATATCTCTACAACTTTTAAACCCCTAATCATAGGGAAAAGAATGAATGAGCTAGAAACCCGTCCTTTTTATTACAAAACTAATCATGCAAATAAAGTGCGATGTTCGAGCAAATCAAGTATGGATGAAGAAGAATAATTTCTTTATCAGCCTAAA
>NW_021411756.1:0-251 GCF_001605985.2 Dendrobium catenatum | reverse complement strand
GATCCTCTATCGATAATTCGACAGAGTTGACAAGGTTCAATTTATAAAGAGAAATGACCCTCAAACACCCCGATGATGGCCGTGTTGAATGCATATCTCAACCGGAGGGGTTCTCAAATATTTTTTTCAAATATCTTCCAAATATCCAAAACCCAAAACTCCACAAAATCCAAAAACTCCACAAACCCAAAAACTCCACAAAAATCCCAAAATTTCAAAAATATTTAAAATTGAAATAAATCCATCAACGC
>NW_021411755.1:0-230 GCF_001605985.2 Dendrobium catenatum | reverse complement strand
TATAACTAATTATTAATAAATTATAATTAATAACTAATTAATATTAATTAACTAATAAAAATAATAAAAATCCCTCTTCTCTCCCTCTGATTCGAACTTTTATTCTATCCAGTGAACGTACGCAAAGGAAGATTCGATTTTAGATAAAAAAACATCTATATAGAGTTTAAAAAAACTCGTACACACGTCTTTTTTCCCTAAAATCGAACCTAAACCCTAAACGGTGAAGC
>NW_021411754.1:0-210 GCF_001605985.2 Dendrobium catenatum | reverse complement strand
CAGTATTAGCTTTTCAATCATTAATTCAAACAATTCCTTTTATTGAATTTTTTATATTAGATTAATATTTTATCAGTACATCTTTAATTCAATTTATATTCTATTATTTTGTATATTATTTCTTATTATTTAACTTATTTTAATTTTTATATCCTTTACAATACATGTCGATTTTGTTACTTTTTTTTATTTTTTAAGTACTACTTCACT
>NW_021411753.1:0-2623 GCF_001605985.2 Dendrobium catenatum | reverse complement strand
GACGAATCAACCAACCAATTACTCTGATTCCTAATATCCAAACTAGAGGAATTACCCACACAGTTAGCCATCACTTGGGTATCAACCTCACTTACAGGGACCACAACTAAACTGTTGGTAATCGAAATAACTTCCTCTCTACCCAGAGACCGAAACTCCTTCTCAATTTCAGCCGGCACCACCACAACAGGCATAAAACCATCAAAACCACCATCTGCATCCTTTAAAACTTGAACACCCCCATTAGAGTTCACAACACACATAACTGGCGAGCCATCAGAATTCACCACATTCATCGCACCAGAAACCACCTCTGGCACCATCGCCGGAGAATCAGGGTCTCTAACAGCAATCACAACTGGAGGTACAAAAGGAGCTGCGTCGGGGATAAGACAGAAAAGTTACCAATGCAACCACCAGGCACATCATTCGTAGCATTAACCAAATCAATAACATTCATAGGGAATATAATGACGGACGGGTTAGAAGTAACCAAAGACTCCATAATCTCAGAAATTCCGCTCACAGGCAGCGGCCGATCCCCATGATCACAAGGAATTTCTGCAACTACGCCTCATCAACTACCGAAGAATTGACAATAACACCATTATTCGCATTATCTACAGGCTTAACCGCATTCTCACGAGATTGAGGACCATTCAAAGTAGCAGAAATATTACCACATTCCCCCTTGAAATGACCAAGCCGTTTACACAAAACACAATAAGCAGGCACCTCCTCGAAACGAACCCGTTGAACATACCCAGAATTCTCCGAACCAAGCCAAATTTTATCAGGAAGAACCTTAGTAATGTCAAGCTCCACCAGGACCCTCGCCACAGAAGGTCTAGACCCGATAGAGGTTGAATTATCAACTTTTAATGGACAGCCAAACATCGAAGCCAAGGCATGGAGGATACGAGGGGCAAAAAGGTGTGGTCACAGATTGGGAAAGGCAACCCAAATAGGAATTACTGGAGACTCAACCCCGACATCAAGATCCGGCGACCATTTAGTAAGTTTCAAAAAGCAGTTATTAACCATATATGATCTATGGCAGAACACTCTACTATAATCCAAATCATTAGAAAGCTTAATAAGAATATGAGATTGATCCAGAACAGTTACAGAGAATTCAGCATTCTGTTTCAAGCTGAAAAAAAAATTTCTGAATTGCTTCTAGTGAAGGACGACGCGTAGGAAAGAAACCAACAAGAGCAAATTGAAAAGGAACAGACAGAGCTAAAATTTCTTCCTCCGACATCCATAAAGAGGGTAAACCATGACAAAAACCCTTTCTTAACTCAGGAAAATCAACTGAAACCGAAGAACCAGATAAAGCTTCTACAAAAGAGCGCGATTTAAAAGACCCATCCAAAAAACCGGGGTCACAAACACGACTAACCACCATAACGGAAAGAAAAAACGAAGGTAGAAATAGAAGAAGGCAAACAAAGAGAAACTCCCTGGAGATCAGCAATCCGAAGCAAAGATCCCAGCCCAAGGAAAGCTAGGGCAAAGCCCTAGCGACGCTGAGCGGTGCCCTAGCATCGCAAAAGTTGAAAAATAAAATATATGGTGGCACTGATCTCTTAACTATATAGATTTGATCCCAAATGACATCTTTAGAGCTAAATTATGATCAATTTTGTAAAATCTAGAGACTAAATTAGGATTAATTTTACATTACAATTATAATATGATGTGCTATTTTATATTAATTTTGTATAGTAAATAGACTAATTTGAGAGAACTAAAAGTAAATTGATCAAAGATGAGTAAACTGTTAGTGTGATAAATAATAAATTATAGGGATTTTTACATACATAACACTTAAAAGTTTCTTATATACTCACCTAACGCCTAAAGTTGTCTATTTACACATCTACCACTTAAAACCTACTTGGCTTTCCAAAATACCATTATGTCTTCATCTCTGTTCACTCGATATTGCATGGCACTAGCTTCTTCGCGCGCAAAACTCATATTCCATATCTCTTGTTTCAGCGGCTCCTTTGGCATTTGCTCTTCTTCTCCATTCCGTCAAACGCAGAACTCATCTATGTTCTCTTCGAAATGCCGCCCACCTTCTCCGTTTTGGGCAAACATCCATACTGAGTAGAATAGCTCAACGTGTGGTGTGAGCTTCAGGCATATTCGACCTCCCGTCCGCTCGTTCTCGAATAGTCATTCCAGAAATCCTCATTAAGGTAAATGCTTTAGGCATCTTTGACCTCCCGTCCGAAGTTCCTTCGAAACATAACAACTGGATCTGACCTATATTGTTGAGGTAAACTACGCGTGCTTAAAAACACCTCACATCATTCATAAGAACTTATTTTACTTCATAGGATATATTCTCTACTTATTTAAAATTTATATCATCAATAACTTTATTGCTAGATATGGAATTCAATAATTTGTGCTATATTATGTTCATATATCGAGGATGTTGGAGTGTAGTGAAGGACCAGAGAAGGCTAAAATATGTTGGTGGAAGTCATAAATTTTAAAGTTTGCAATAAGTGATGTTAATTTGTTATTATTGAAAGAATGAACCGAAGCACTTTGCCTATGGCTAAGGGGTTGTCACGACCCGACCCGAGACGAGACGGATCCCGCC
>NW_021411752.1:0-290 GCF_001605985.2 Dendrobium catenatum | reverse complement strand
ATTATTATATGACCTGCGAGATCATTTATTATTAGTGACATTATTGCAGTGACATCTAACTTAAATCCTGGCTCTATAACAAAGAGCCAAAGTTAGGGCTGATTATTTACATCGATCTTATAAGTGATAGTGTACATTGACATTGTTAGTGATAGTACATTAAAAATTATAGCAGGTGTTGCTATGGCCATGAGATAACGGTCAAAGGACTTTAGGTCAGACAATCATAATTGGACGACTATAGTTTAATGACTACAGTTGATAATGATGATCATATGATTATTCTTGAC
>NW_021411751.1:0-271 GCF_001605985.2 Dendrobium catenatum | reverse complement strand
CGGGTTGAGCTAGAATTTTCGGGGTGGAGGTAGTAGGAGCAGAGGTACGTTAAGAAGGGCGGCGGCTTGTGTTGTGACCTTTGAATTTAGGGGGAGGGGGAAGTTGTTGTTTTGGGGTTGGGATTAGACGGACAGAGAGGGAACGGATGCACTAAAGAACCACAACCTTCACAGCGAGAAGGTTTTCATTCATATAGAACTTGGAGAACGAGATCTTCCCCGTCTATTTCTATTGGAATTTCATCTTGTAGAGGTGAGTCCTTATTAATTT
>NW_021411750.1:0-218 GCF_001605985.2 Dendrobium catenatum | reverse complement strand
AAAGAAGAAATTCTCATTATTCAGATATACGTGGATGGCATTCTATTTGGATCTTCAGATAAAATGTTATGTGATGAATTTTCAAAAACAATGAGTAATGAGTTTGAAATGAGCATGATGGGAGAACTTAATTACTTTCTTAGCTTTAGTGTAAAATAAATGGATAATGAAACTTTTCTTTGCCAAACAAAGTACATTAAGGATATCTTGAAAAAATA
>NW_021411749.1:0-354 GCF_001605985.2 Dendrobium catenatum | reverse complement strand
GCGGATGTAGGAAGGAGGCAGAGGAGTAGGTCCCACTGTGGGGGATCCCATTGTTTTCTTGGATGGTATAATTGTACCATTCAAAGTTTACACAATATAAACTTCAATTTGTAAAGTATCTTGCTTTTTGTAGAGAAATACTTAATTTATCTTGGAATTCTATAAGTAATTTTTTAGGTAAGACTCTTTAGGTCTATGCATGAATTGACCAATGAGATTTACTAAAAAAGCAATGTCTATACGGGTAGGGGATAAAGATTAGTTTTCAACTAATCTTTGATAATTTCCCATATCTGCTTCCGCTCTTTTATGTGCGTTTAATTTTTAACTTGGTTCAATTGGAATTTCACAATG
>NW_021411748.1:0-251 GCF_001605985.2 Dendrobium catenatum | reverse complement strand
AAAAATGTAAAGCGTGCAAATAGCAACTAACTTAACATAGATATCCTATTGAAATTACAAATCAAGACTACCAAGTACTCATGTAACTATCCATCATAGGAGATAAACTCCACATCTTATGTCAAGATCCCGACTATGATTGAAAGTTCGTTAGGGATATTAAGCCCTATAGAACTGGCCCAAAGCTAACCAAGAGGGGAGTGAATTGATATTTAAAAAAAAAATTAGGCAAAGCACGAATACAAACCAAA
>NW_021411747.1:0-280 GCF_001605985.2 Dendrobium catenatum | reverse complement strand
TTAGAAGCCCGAGAAGAAAGGTTGGAAAGAGTCCGCATAATTTTCAGAGGGGATGAGAAAGAAGGGTGGAAAGAGCCCGCAGGATTTCCAAAGCAAACCCGCAGGTTATAACTCTTCCAAAAATCACATTTTCATTACTTTCTTTCAAACATAAGCAATCCCCCATATATATAGGTATGAAAGGGAATACAAAGAGACACATTACATTAATTTTAACACAAGAAACTAAGCATCAAAAGCATTGAACCCAAATGCTTTTCACGCAAAAACAGCCCAAGCC
>NW_021411746.1:0-4170 GCF_001605985.2 Dendrobium catenatum | reverse complement strand
ACGATCCTGAGAGAAAAATCCAAATCAGAGAGGAACAGTAAGGGAACGAGGTCTCACAATACCTCCAACCTAAACCAAGTTGATGAGTTTTTCTCGAATTCTCACAAATTGTTTGAAAGCCTATCCACCATCATACAACTACCTTCAAGACCAAAATCACCACCCCCAGGCTAAACAAACAAAAGCCAAATCTGTCAGGAAGGCTAAATCCTTTAGTTTTTAATGTACATGCCTCTATTTACTTACTAGAATATGAGGGGATTTAATAGCCCTGAGAAAGTGAAAGTTTGTAAAGATTTTATTAGCTCTTATAAGTTGAAGCTTCTTTGCATTTTAGAAGCTAAAATTTAGTAGTATATGGTTTTGGACCCTTGGTTCATAAACTCTCACTTGCTCTTTTATAATGAGAATAGCTATAATAATTTCAATTTTTTAACCCTGGTAGAATATGGTTGAAATGGGACTCTTCACAATTATTCTTCTCTTCTATTTTTCTCTATTCTCAAATCATTCATGGTACGATGCCCGTGGGTTCATCTCCCCCTATTTTTCTTTTTGTTATCTATGCTGCCAACAATGTGGAGGATATAAGGACTCTTTGGAATATGTTAAGAGATTTAATGTCAGGTTTTGATCTTCCCTGGATTCTTATGGGAGACTTCATCTGTTGTAGGTTTGACTCAGAGAAAGCAGGAGGCATTCCTTTGCTAGCTGGTAGATTGGGGGAACTTAACACTGTCATCTTTGACTGTGGTGTGCAAGAGCTAGCTTTGATGGGACTTTTTTATACATGGTTTAATCAAAAGGTAGATCAACTCATTCATATTAAACTGGATAGAATTTTGATTAATACTGCTTTTATGGTTATTTTCCCTTCGGGTGATTACAATGTTGCTCCATCTTCTGGCTTTGATCACTCTCCTTTAATCATGAACGCTGCTCCTATCAAAAGTTTTTCAACTAGGTTCATGTTCAAAAATTATTGGATCGATATGAAGGATTTCTGGGAGGAGGTTCTTTTTTCCTTTGATAGGCCACCAATTGGAAGCCCTATTTCTTCCTTGTATCATTGCCTTCAACACCTTAAGAAGATTTTCTTCTGATAATATTATTCTTGCCTCGAAGGTTCTCAGAGAGTTCAAATCTTATAGTAACTTGTTCTGTGCGAAATTGGACATTATGAAAGCATTTGATTCGGTCTCTCATAATTTTCTTCTTAATAGATTGAAACAGAAATGTTTCACTGAACTGTTCATTAAATGGATCAAGGGTTGTATTATGGATGTTTATTTTTCAATTTGTCTTAATGGGTCTCTGGAGGGGTTTTTTCACTCTTCCTCTGACCTTAGTCAAGGTTTCACTCTTTCACCACTACTATACAATTATGGATGGTCCATCTTGCTGCTTTCAGGACCCTTCCCATTCCCCTCCTTTTACGAGCTTAAATTACAATGACATTTCTCTTAATCATCTAATGTACACAGATGATCTGCTTGTTTTTGAAGTTTCTTCTACGCATAATGTTGCTTGTTTAAAGAATTATCTTCAACAATTTGCAGCTGCTTCTGTCCTCCACATAAACTCCACAAAGAGTTCAATTTTATTCTAAAAAAAATGTGCTGGTTGCATCCGAAATCTATGCTACTCTTGACATTTCCCAAGTAGATTCCGCTCTTATTTACTTGGGGCTTCCCATATCATCCAAAAAACTGAATATTTCTCAGTTCCTGCCCATCATGAGCAGAATTTCTGCTCTTCTTGAGGGTTGGAAAGTTAAATTCCTCACTTTTGCAGGTATGATTCACTATCTAAAGCTCTCTATTGTTAACACTATAGCTTACTGGATCAGAGGTTCTATAATACCTAAAGCTTGCTGCAATATCATTTCAAAATTATGCTCAATGTTTTTATTTCATGGCAATATTAATGAGAGAAAGCTGCCCTTGATTGCTTGGAATTCTGTTGCTAGGCCGAAATCTAAGGGAGGTCTGGATTTACCATCTATTGATTATTTGTATCATAGCGTTACTTGCTCCTTTATTTGGAGCATGTATAATATGGACTCTGTGTTATGTTCTTTGTTTAGAGCCAAATTTGTATATCCTTGGAATCATCCCCCTTCCAATGCTTCCAAGTTTTGGAAACTAGTCTGCCACACAACTCAAAAGATCAAAAATAAGGTTGTGTTAACTATAGCTCCTTATTCCAACTTCTATTTGTTTTGGGATCCTTGGTGCCATGGCAAATTATTATCCGATCTCTTCACTCTCATTAGACTTTCTCATATTTCTGTGAATGAATTCATACATAATGGGAAGTGGGTTTTACTGAAATTTTTACCGGGGGTTGTGCGAACAGTATTCTGAGAGTTAAGTATTACGGAGTAACCGGCGATGATTGGGATGGTCCAACCTCTTCCTTTACATTTTTACTGGAACTTAATCATTCTCAATTTAGGAATTTTTTATATTGCGTCTTCCACTGACGTAGAGATACGTCTCACCGATAAAAAAACTGGGTTATTGCTCGGTAAATTGCTAGCTATTATTTTGGTATTAAACGAATATATCATATGGTGAAGACCAATACAGGAGTTATTAACCGACTATACAGAGAAATACAGAAATCGCTAGTTTCCTATTCGGCCTAAGATGAGGTGATTGGGTATTAGTTTATTTTGACACAAGCATTACTCCTTAGATTTTTCTTTGTAAAATGGTTTTACACGAAATCCAAAAAAAATAAAAAAAAAAATAAAATGCTTTCTTTTGTTTCATTATCGAAGCGCTATTTGTCAAAATCGTTACACCTTATTAATAGATTTAATAAAATAAGAATCGTGGCGACTAGGTGACACATGTCAATGGATAAAATGGTAAAAAAAATGAGACTAATTGGTTGTAGATTTAGGCTCTCGTTTGGGACAGCTTTCCATACTACTTTTTAAATGTTTTTTAGTACAAATTTCAAATTCGAAATTTTGTGATGAAAGTAAGAAGAATTCTCAAGTAGTTTTGTGATACTTCTATAGAACAACTTGCACAATGGCTCAATGCGAGAGAAAGTGATGAGCTGAGAAATTATAAATCAAGCATGCTAGTACAATTTAGAGTTTTTTATGTAGGCTGAGGATTTCAAATATATTTAAATTACTTAGATTGTAGAAGAAAGGATGTTAGGAATATTGTTACATGTAAATATAAATTTTGTTGAACAAGTGGATGCTTATTTTGTTTTTTTTTTTTGACATTTAGGTTAGTTAGACAATTTACACACACATCATATATGTAGTGGAGTGTTAGTGAGCTAAGCTAGCTCGTGAGTCGGTTATCGAGTCTTCAATTAGAGCTCAAGCTTGTATATCGTGCTCTGTTATTAAACGATACGCTCTAAGTTTTATACTTATGCTGACTCACTTGTTGAGCTAGTCTTGATTTAAATGATTTTAAAAAAGTTTTAATTTACATATTTCTGTACGAATATTGTTTATCATTGAAGATCGAGTTCAAGCTCGGTTTGATTTTTATATAGTGAGTGAGTTTGAGTATTAACGATTCGAGTTAGCGTCTGTATGAGCTAACGGCTCAGATCCGAAAATGCCCTATCGAATCGACTCGACACGTTCACCATATTGAGACCTTTGGTCATAATTAAAGTCATAATCAAGCAATAAGATGAGGCTGCACAATGATAAAATTCAAAATGGAAGAAATTATTTTTATTTCAAAACATTTTACTCAGGTCCAATAGAAGGCTTATTTTAGGATTTGAGAGAAGTTTTGATGTGTAGAGATGAATTATTCTCTTAGGTCCAGGAATTTTTTATTGCGTCTCCCCTGAACGTAGAGATGGTTCCAAGCGTCAAAAACTCAGTTTTTGCTCGATTTGTAGATAATTATTGTGGTAATAATGAGGACTTTCATCATAGTGAAGACCACACAGTTATACCGAGCATACCTGCAATACTCTAGGCATCCGATGCACATCGGAGTTTTATTCTAGGAAAACTGATGTATTTTTTTGTATTGCTTGGTATTGCGGTATATGCTCGTAATGCTCTGGATTGGTCTTCACATGAGGATATTGTCTCATTATTTACCGAAATAATATTAGCAATATGGCAAAAACTGAGTTTTTATGGCGTTGGGTAGGACGCATCTCTTACGATCA
>NW_021411745.1:0-418 GCF_001605985.2 Dendrobium catenatum | reverse complement strand
CTCTTTCTCTCCTCAAGGCCTTCTCAGGTCAAGGCAGTAGCCAAAGGTCTTTCAAAACATTAAACAAGAGTTCTTAAATAGAAGAGCTTCAAAGGAGCTCATTAATTGCAAGTTGCCGACTTTATCGTCCAGGCTGATATGTACATTGGCCTGGCCGATCAGTACAAAACTCAAAAGATCGGCCAGAGCATGGCCCTGAATGCACTCCTGGACGATTGAAAATTTTCTTGATCGTCCAGGCCGATCTCACGATCGTCCTGGCTGATCAGTTCAAATCATGGGAAAATCGTCCTGAGCATCGCACTGGATACGAGCTGGCCGATATTTATTGTCCTGAAGTAACTTAAGGTTTTTGACTGGATCATCCTGGCCGATCCTGCGATCGACCAGGACGATATGATCGTATCAATCATCCTTA
>NW_021411744.1:0-236 GCF_001605985.2 Dendrobium catenatum | reverse complement strand
ATTACTTAAAATAAATTAAAAGTATTAATTAATTAAAATAATAAAGAAAACTGCTGAAAAAGCTGGAAAAGCCGCAAGAAGTAAAGCCGCTGGAAGCCACCAGTAAGCCATCGGAAAACCGTCGGAATTTTTTCTAAAAAATTAGGCCGCCGAAAAATAGGCCGCCGACAGACCATCGGAAAAATCCACTGGTAATTGACGATTTTCCTGTAGTGGAGGCCGATGACTTGACCCAA
>NW_021411743.1:0-422 GCF_001605985.2 Dendrobium catenatum | reverse complement strand
TTATGATGCTAAAATTACTGCAATTACAGAGTCTAAAGATCTAAACATATATTCTATTGACAATCTTCTTGGATCACTCATTGCTTATGAGCAAGGAGTAAGTCAAAGAAAGATTGATGTAGGTGAACCATGAAAGGAGAAGAATATTGCACTAAAGGTGGAAGAGTCAGAGAGTGAACACTCACAACCTGGGGATAAAGATGATATTGCACTGAAGACTAGACAATTCAGAAGCTTTTTAAAGAGGAAGCAGAAAAGACGCCAGTAATGGAACAGAGGTAAGTTTAATAGAAATGGTAAAGTTTCTAATGAAGTAATTTGTTATGAATGCAGGAAACCAGGTCATATCAAGACTGATTATCCAAAACTCAAAGCCAATACTAATAAGGAGAAGGTAGAGGAGAAACAAATGGTAAAGAAGG
>NW_021411742.1:0-202 GCF_001605985.2 Dendrobium catenatum | reverse complement strand
TTTGGTCAGTATGTTCTGCTGCCACAAATCCCAAGCCCTTTGTATCACGATTACCCATTTTAGATAATTCGTGACACCACATTCTTTGAAAGAAACGTGCTCGTCGCCAAGTGACCATATTATGGACTCCAGTTTTTCGTATCATTTGCTGAATTCTTTTGGGACTATCTAGGCATCTCTGTAGGAATTATCTCTTCATCTT
>NW_021411741.1:0-232 GCF_001605985.2 Dendrobium catenatum | reverse complement strand
TTTAAGTGTTTATAATTTTTTTTGGAATTTTTAACAAAATTTGAATTAATTATTAGGATTAATTATTGATTTAACTTAAAATTATAATTAAGGTAAAATTAGAAGTTATATGATAGTGCTTTAACTTTTTATAGGTTGAAGGTTTGATTAGGGTCAATTAAAGTCCTTATTTAGATTTTTTTAAATTAATATGAATTTTTAATGAATTACTTAAGGCTCTAGGTTAATTCTA
>NW_021411740.1:0-274 GCF_001605985.2 Dendrobium catenatum | reverse complement strand
GATTCTAAAGAAAACCATAAAATTTATATAAACTTCATTTTTTATAGACTTGCATCAATCTAAGAAGTAGAAATTCAAATTTATTATTGGTGGTGCTTGATCACCTTTATTATTTTTGTAGACCCAGGGTTTTATATTAAGTGACACATATCATATAGACTTCATGTTTCTTTTATACACTTTGATTGTTGATATAATTATTGATTGTATATGATGTGTGAATAAGAACCTGCATGTTTTTCCCAAGTTTATTGGTGTTGCATGAGTTGTTGAG
>NW_021411739.1:0-330 GCF_001605985.2 Dendrobium catenatum | reverse complement strand
TGGAGAGTATTAAAGGACGACGGTTCTCTGCTGCACCGGGTAGTGGTGAAAGAGAGTTTTGTAAAGGCTTCTCCGCCTTGCTGTGGGTGCAAAAGTGGAGTCACTAGTGGTATTAGTGCAATACTCAGAGGGTGCCTCCGGGGAGTGGACATAGGTCATTTTTGAAACAACCACTACAAATCTTATGTCTTTTTATTTTCTGCTGCTTTTATTTTTACTATTTTAACTTGTGGTTAAACAACCTTTTCTAGAAAAATTCACTAAAGTTATTCTCAGTTTTTAATTTCAAAAAGAGTGATAAATTTTTAATTACCAATTCATCCCCCCCCC
>NW_021411738.1:0-261 GCF_001605985.2 Dendrobium catenatum | reverse complement strand
GTCGTCCCCTTCAAGAATCTCCACCTCCGGATTCCTCCTCCCCCGGATTGGGTTTGGATTTCCTCCTACGCCATGGCCGTCAGTAGTCTCTCTCACTTCCGATGTCTCCGGATTGGTCTTCATCTCCAATAGTTTCTTCATCATTTCTTCCATAGCCGCGAACCTCCCTTCCAACCGGTCATTGTTGGTGGAGATTTCCAGGAAATTTCCCTCCAGATCTGTCGTCAGTTGTCCGAACTCGCCTTCTAATACTTCCACCTT
>NW_021411737.1:0-812 GCF_001605985.2 Dendrobium catenatum | reverse complement strand
TTCATATCACATTTCAAATGTCTCACAAAATGATTCATTCTAAACATTGAATGACATGAAGTTCGTACATACAAACTTTGGCTTTTGTACGTACGATCAGTTATAAAAATTGAATCTACCCGTATAGCCATTTATATGCATACAGAAGAAGTAATACAAATCGTCCAGGATGATCAGGAGATCATACAGTATGATATGTATTGGAAAAATTAAACAATACGCATTCAGTTAAAACCAACTATCAATTTGCTACAGAATTTGTACAGTACAAAAATATTTTCATCCAGTACGAATAGAATACTTAGAAAAATTTGCACGATCGATCTAAAACATGGAATTAGATGTAAAATATTTCAAAATCATACAAAATACTAAAAAAATAAAAACAGGAAAACACACAAAACAAACAAAAATAAAAATACAACAAATAAAAAACATGCACACAAAAGCACATAAACAAAGGATTTAAACATCATTTTGCTCCTGGTCTGATGATTCAGAAGCTAGATCTACCCAAGAGATTTTTTTCTTTTCATTATTATCCCTTTTTACAATTTGCTTAGGTTTACCTTTTTCTTTAGCAGGAAGAGTTCTCAAATTAGGGCACTGACCTTTCAGATGTCCAGAATTCCTACATCCAAAGCAAATAATATTTGAAGAAATCTGAACATTCTTACCATTTTTACCTTTATTCCACATTTGTTGATGCTTATGCTTGTGCTTTAGTGGACTTTTTAATTTGCTTGTTAAGTCATCGCTTTCCGCACCAACTAAGCCACTTTTCTCCATGTCTTTAGCTTTTAGCATTATTG
>NW_021411736.1:0-258 GCF_001605985.2 Dendrobium catenatum | reverse complement strand
TGATGCCACTAAGGAGCGTATTGGCTCTGGCCATAACTAGCATCTGTGGTGCCATTTGGCGGTGAAACCATTCGGTTCAGAGGGCCCTGGGTCATAATCGTTTATCCTGCGGTGCCATTTGGCGGCAACACCGCCGGTTAGAGGATATGTGCCACGTTCTTATTGGCAGGAGATTATTTGAGAATGGATCCTAGTGATATTTTCAACTAGGCATTTGGCTTTTTGTGAGCTAGAGTAAATTTTAATTTGTCCACCTCG
>NW_021411735.1:0-467 GCF_001605985.2 Dendrobium catenatum | reverse complement strand
AAATCTCGTTCATCAAAAGTCCATTTAGTAAAAGAAATTTCAGTTTTAACACCATTAATTTCACGAGAAGGTGGAGAATAACCTCCTTGAATAAGCATCCACATGCGATAATCAGAAGATTGTAAAAACGTGGACATGTGGGTTTTCCAAAAGTCAAAAGGTAGGTTATCGAATAGGGAAGGTCGGGTAATAGAATACCCTTCCGTAGTGTTACGATTCCCAAGGATAGCCATGGATCAAATTCAAAAAGGTTTAAAACTTAAATTTTTGAATTCCGCTCTGATACCACTTGAAAGTTCATTAGGGATGTTAAGCCCTTATGAACTTAGTCCCAAGATAACAAAGAGGGAGGGTAAATTGGTATTTTAAAAATTTCTTCTCACAAAGAATGAAAATCACATAAACCAAAATCACACCACAAAATAAATGCGGAAATAAAAGTGCGGAGGCAAGAAAATAAGAATATA
>NW_021411734.1:0-270 GCF_001605985.2 Dendrobium catenatum | reverse complement strand
GAATCTTGTGTTTCCAAGAACATCAGGATCAATCAAATGATATTTTCACCTCCTTTTGATCCAGTTCCGTTTTTGTTTTGCTGCTTCATTGTTTTTCTTACAGTTAAATTATAATGGGTCAGTGTTTTGAAAAGAAAAAATAGCTGAAAAGCATAACTTCCAACATATTAAATGTATTTTTGTATGATCACCATAAGTTTTTTTCAGTGCTAATGCATTTTTCTATGCTTTCACAAGTTAGCATTTAGCCTAAAGTTTATTATGAACATG
>NW_021411733.1:0-343 GCF_001605985.2 Dendrobium catenatum | reverse complement strand
TCGTGGGATCACCGTAATTCAAAAATCTAATTTTCTTTTCTCTCACTAAAAACCTGGAGTTTCTCTCACTTTGCAGGTTCTAAGGAGAATTTAAGTTTTATATATGATGCATGAATTTTCTCACAGATTTCAAGTATTTGTTCATAGGTTGGTTGACATGCCTCTTCATGGTCAGATTGTTCAAGATGAACATCATACATCAAGCATAAGTTTGTGGTTTCTTCCTCTGCCTTATTCTCAGAGGAGTCAGATGCAGATTTCACCCAGAATGCCTTTTGTACTCACTTCTTATCCTTCATGAACTTTGGTTTCTCCTCACTCTTTTCTTTTCTTGAGTGATCCT
>NW_021411732.1:0-1453 GCF_001605985.2 Dendrobium catenatum | reverse complement strand
TTGGTTGTTCTTTGTGGACAACAGGTGAAGGAAGAAGAGGAAATCAGCGAGGAAATCATTTATTGGGTTGTTCTTTGTAAACAATGGGTAGCGTGGAAGAAGCTACTGCTCCAAATAATGTCGATACAAAGATTTGAGATCGACAAATTCAATGGTGAGAATGATTTTAGCTTGTGGAGAATAAAGATTAAGGCTCTTCTAGTTCACCATGGATTTTCTGATGCGATTTTGCTGGAAAGTCTAGTGGCTATGGGAAACAAAGCAAACGCAAGGGAAATTCAGTTAAAAGCTCACAGTGTGATACTTCTTTTGCTTGGCGATGAAGTATTAAAAGAAGTGGCGGAGGAAGATTTAGCGGTGGAGGTCTGGGAGAGAAGCTTGAAGAGATCACTCGTTAATCGACTATTCTTGAAGAAGTAGTTGTACATGATGCAAATGGATGAGTCTAAGGATCTGAGGAAGCATGTGAATGATTTTAATAAGATTATTCTAGATCTTAAGTGCGCAGATATGAAGATTGAAGAGGAAAACTAAAGAATTATTCTTCTAAGTTCATTGCCAAAGTCTTATGAAGGTATACTGGATACGATGATATATGGAAAGCAGATCTAGACGATGACTGAGGCAAAATTAGTGCTGATATCAAAACAAATTTAGCGCAAATCTGAATGAGGAATGGAGATATCCTATTCGTAAGAGGAAGAGAAGATCAAAGATCTAATAAAAGCTATCATGGATGATCTCAAATGAAGTCGGAGACATCCAAGAAGTGTTATCATTGCCATAAAGATGGGCATTTCAAGAGGAATTTCCTGGATAGAGTGAAATTACTTGAATTAGGCTCAAAGAAGACGTAAA
Organism: Dendrobium catenatum; assembly: GCF_001605985.2. Lineage (NCBI taxonomy): Eukaryota > Viridiplantae > Streptophyta > Magnoliopsida > Asparagales > Orchidaceae > Dendrobium > Dendrobium catenatum. Next base: position 595 of record NW_021411732.1, on the reverse strand, counting down.
CTTAGAAATGGCAGCAAATTCAAATGGATACGATTCAACATATTTGTTGGTTGCATCAACAACACATCTAGTAGATGAATGGATATAGATTCAACGCTATTGTAAGGGAGAAAAAAAAGAGAGCTAAGAAATAGAGAGAGAAAAAAAATTCTTAACTAAAAAACTCAAAGATTTATGCTAACTGACCTTGAGTATAGAAAATTGTGTAAACTAAACTCATATTTTAATTCCCTATTTATAGATTTAGGCTGGGCTTGTGCATTACAGAATTGGCTTTATATATAACTATTCATAAAATAAGAGGAAAAAACCAAGTATTGTATACCCCAATTAGAATGTATAATTTGAAGAAGTCAGAAGTTGTTGGCTTGGTGAATATAGGTGGACAAATAGCTCAATAGCCAATCAGCAATTTCCCATATGAACAAAGTCGTAGTCGCTTAGATCGTCTTTATAGGTCATATTCGCTAGGGTTGACTAGATTGTAAAACCCGAAAATGACGTCTAAGACCTCGCACGCTTTTCGAAGCGTCGCGACGAGGTTTAAGTGAAAAAAAATCGAGGTTGTCGGTTTTCGACGGGAATAATTTTATAA
>NW_021411731.1:0-820 GCF_001605985.2 Dendrobium catenatum | reverse complement strand
CTCTGGACGATGTCCAAAAATAGGTTCTTTCTAAATAAATTTGGTGGCAGATTCTTGCTGAATTGAGCCTATCATCCTGGCCGATATAAAATCATACAGGATGATATGTTTTGCACAATGACGACTGCTTTAATGAGGATGCCCTAATTAGGGTTTCTGCTTTTGGACAGATCGTCCAGGCCGATATAAATATCGTCCGGGACGATATTACAAAAAATAGAAAACTTTAGGGTCCTATTAGAAACTCTTCCAAGTTACGAAGTATCAGGACCTACACCAAATACAATAGACTCAAGAAAGGAAAAAGTGTACAAACTGACTCAGACCTAGTCTACCCAATTTTGAGCTAATTCCAAATGGCAGTCAGATCGTATGAACCTGAAATGTTAGTAGAAAGCAGTCATAGAGAAAAAGAATATTTTCTATCATCAAAATCATAAGCCATAGATCCGTAACAATCTTCCCCTTTATGATGATGGCAAATATTTCAATTTGAATTTTCAAAAAAGCAACTTCTCCTAATCTCTCCCTTACTAGAATAAACCCTTTTAAAAAATAGGGGAGATAAAAATATTTTTATTGTTTTTAATTTTTTGAAAATAATATACAAAACACGATAACAATACAAAAATTCAATAATACGTTCTCCCCCTTTGACATTATCAAAAAGAGAGGATGCACAAACAAAAAAAAATGAACAAAAGACAAAAAACGTTCCCTGATCTGGTGAAAAAAATATTCTTAAAATGAGAAAGTTACCTCTTGGTTTTAATCAAAACTTAATAGAATTGGATTGACAACTCATAGCCCAGAAAAGGTT
>NW_021411730.1:0-236 GCF_001605985.2 Dendrobium catenatum | reverse complement strand
TGATTCATAAAAAAGAAATTACTAAGTATGAAAATTCAAAATTGTAAAAAGAAAAATAAAAAAAGTCAAGGATCTCAACAATAAAAAGAGAATCCTAGGAACCAAAAAAAAAAGCCAGCAAGGGCAAAAGGAACAACAAATGCAAAAAGATTGAGAAGCTGTGAAGGACTGTGGTTGCTCTCGTAAAATCACGGGCCGAGAGTAAAATGCAGCAAAGCCTCTGTGCAGAGAACTTT
>NW_021411729.1:0-512 GCF_001605985.2 Dendrobium catenatum | reverse complement strand
CGATTGTGAACTCCCTGCACCGTGCGAGCACTTCTTCTCCACGTTCCTTCTCGGATCTAAAATTTTGTTTTCTTTTCCTCACTGTACTGACTTCCGTCACTTTCCTCTTTCCGTGGCCTACTGAGTATAGCAGAAGGTAAAAAAAGAGATAAGATCGCAACTTTAGTTTATTTTATTTTGTTTCTACATTATTTGTTGTTAGTTGGTCAAAGTATGAATGACCATCTTCAATTTTAATTGATTGAGATAATCCAGGTAATGCTTTTCCTTTACTATCCTTTATCTGCTTATCTGCTCACCCGATGTAATTAGCATTGGTCTGTATTAAATGGCCATGTCAATGAGTTTGATTACAGAGCATGTTAATTAATTTTTTTTTTAGCATGTGAGCCACTTGTAATTTAATTATGATTAATTGATTTGTAATTACGTTGATTAGTTTCATTACAATTATGTTAATTATAATTATAATTATAATTATATTAATTATAATTTAATTATAATTATTTGAG
>NW_021411728.1:0-272 GCF_001605985.2 Dendrobium catenatum | reverse complement strand
AAGCTCCCAACAACGCTTCGGGTCCTTAATTTGGGCTCGTATTGAGTTGAATTTGGTGTCGTTGGATTCGTATTTCCGAGACGCTCAGTTCGACTATAAATTTGTTGAAATCGAAGTTCAGATGGTCTCCAAATTAATTTTTGAAGTTTCCAACTTGATTATGTATCTAGATTCGTGCCCTATCAAGATAATTTTTTGACGATGTATCAAACATAATCATCATCAACTTTACAAATGAAGTCTTCATTTGGACAACTCCAAAGAGACAAGTG
>NW_021411727.1:0-335 GCF_001605985.2 Dendrobium catenatum | reverse complement strand
GGATAAGACAGTTTTAAATATGAATTTTGTCTGTACGAATTTTTGGTTCGTCCAGACGAACAGATATCGTTTCATTGTAGGGGACGGTTTTTAAGAGGCATTAAAACGAGTTACTTTTTGATCGTCTGTATGAAATATTTTTTGTCTGTACGATTGGTAAAGTCAAAAAGCATGTACGAAGAGATGCATCGTAAGTTATGTTGATTACGAAAAGCCGTTACATTTTGGACAAATTTGATCGTTTGTACAAAATTTTTTCGTCCAGATGAACGATGATTTTCATCCTGGACGAACTTTTTTCGTCCAGGACGAACGTATCTTTTTTCTTTAAATAT
>NW_021411726.1:0-248 GCF_001605985.2 Dendrobium catenatum | reverse complement strand
TAATGAAGCAGGTAATGAATTACGAGAAGCAGTTAATTAAAGACAAGGTGGCCAAATACAATATCATTTCTAAGCAGTAAAAATATTACAAAATATTTAAATTCTATAATTCTAAATTACAAAAACTAATCAGAATCATCAAAACTATTTTCATCACCCTCAAGGGTATCTTCACTTTCATCCTCGTTCTCTTCTTCGTCTGAACTAGTTAAACTATTTACATCTTCTAACTCCATTTCAATAGTAGA
>NW_021411725.1:0-361 GCF_001605985.2 Dendrobium catenatum | reverse complement strand
CTCTCAGCTCTCCATATGGCCGGCCACCCCTCCTCTTTTCTCCCTCCTCTTTTCTCTCTCCAATCCCCACTTAATCACTACTTAATTACCTCCTCAATACCTCCCCCTCCCATACGTGATTTTCAATTTTATTTCGAATTTCAAATTTGTGATTTGAAAACAAATCTTCCCTCTCTCCTCTAAATAAAATCTGAAATCAGATTTCAGCTTTCCTCCCTCCCATTAAATAACATCTCTTTTCCTTCTCCCTCCACCACCCCAAGACCGGTCACCTCCTTTCCCTCTAGGGTACTCCTTCAACCCTAGGCAAGAATGCATGGCGGATCCCGAATTTGAATGGGGACTTGTGTTCGACACCTAC
>NW_021411724.1:0-251 GCF_001605985.2 Dendrobium catenatum | reverse complement strand
GCTAATTTGTACCAAGATGAATGATTTCTTGACCTTTCGTGCATGTCATTATAAATGCCTATGTAGATTGCAATGTAAGAAAAGTGGGCTTTTTTTTTTCGTGCTCAATTATACATATAATACTGTTTGTTGATGTAGGCTTGTGCGAGAGATTTGGGTCTTGAAATTTGCTATTTAGTTTAATTTTAAATGAATTTGAAATTTGCTCTATTTAATCCAATTTCAAATACGTATATAACTTATATGATATA
>NW_021411723.1:0-324 GCF_001605985.2 Dendrobium catenatum | reverse complement strand
CAAGAAACTCTTAAAAATATAATTTACTAGAATCCAAAAATCTATGTTAAAAACTCACAAAACATTTAAAATAGGCTTTCTATATTTTTAAAACAACTCATTTTGATATAACTTATCAAACTTGTTTTATTATCTCCTTTTCTTATTTTATAAAAGCAAAAAATAAAAAAATAATACTTTAGCCTTTTCACAACCTAACAATTGATTAAATTTCTAACATCAAACCTTAATCCAACTACGTGGAGTCGGCTATATGAATACATTTTCTTCATTGTCTTATTAAGAGTCAAACTCTCATTCAAATATATATATATATAAAAAAAC
>NW_021411722.1:0-387 GCF_001605985.2 Dendrobium catenatum | reverse complement strand
AAAGAGAACAGATTTAACAAAATAATCCCAAAATAAAATTATTAATTATAACAATTATTGATCCTTAGAGTTCTTAGTTTTTAACTTGCTTAGGCAAAGAAGAGCGAAGTCAATTAACCAAACAATTCAAGAAAACTCAAAGAGTAATTGTACGCTGCGACGATAAACAAGAATCCACGATTTAATAATGAGAACTTTCACCTTTGGAGCCCATACGCTCAAATAGTCTAGACTTTAGCGGAAGAAGAATCTCCACATTAGAATCAAGGTCGCCCCGAGGAAGAAGGAACCTTGGATCGTCGTTCTTGGATAGGTGGCCGGAGTGGAGGAGGATGGCGGTTGGGGCCTCCCGTGTGAGACCTCGTTCCTTTGCTGTAGCTGCTGGGA
>NW_021411721.1:0-283 GCF_001605985.2 Dendrobium catenatum | reverse complement strand
GCATCACCCGTCAGTCGTCGGAAGAGTCCGAGGCTCACGGTTCTTATTTTCTCTCTTTCGTTTGTATCTCTTCTTTGTTTGGTTTCGTTCCTTCTTATTGTTCCTAGCCGTCGTCGTCATCCTCAGCCACGTTCACCATCGTCGTCTCCTTTTTCCACCATAAGCCGCCGGCCACATCTCCCCATAAAATCCTCCAAACCGCCGGCCATGGCTCCCTAGCCGCCGGCCTCATCCTTTCTCTCTCTTCTTGGTTTTCCTAATTAGGGGTGCATGATATTAGGAA
>NW_021411720.1:0-505 GCF_001605985.2 Dendrobium catenatum | reverse complement strand
GTTAACTAATGCCCCAGCAGTATTCATGGATATGATGAACAGAATTTTCAAACCTTATCTGGATCAATTTGTTATTGTATTTATTGATGACATATTGATTTATTCTAAGAATGATAAGGACCATGCAGAGCATTTGAAAGTTGTACTTGATTTATTGCGACAACATAAATTGTTTGCCAAATATACTAAGTGCGAGTTCTGGTTGAAGAAGATTTCATTTTTGGGACACATTGTTAGTGGAGAAGGAATTTCAGTGGATCCAGAAAAGATTAAAGCAGTAGTGGATTGGCCAAGACCAACAAATGTGACAGAGGTCAGAAGTTTCTTGGGTTTAGCCGGATATTACAGAAGATTTGTTAAGGGCTTTTCTCAGATTGCTTTGCCTTTATCTAAATTGACCAGGAAGGATATAAAGTTTGAATGGACTGATGATTGTGAACAGAGTTTTCAAGAATTGAAACAATGTTTAACCACTGCACCAGTGTTGACAATTCCTTCTGGGACA
>NW_021411719.1:0-270 GCF_001605985.2 Dendrobium catenatum | reverse complement strand
CCCCGCACGTCTTCGCATAAAGCGTCCTAGGTTTACAAAATTGTGTCGGTCAGGTGTACCCAGCAACCTGACGGATCAGGTACGGATTCGTGTTTTCGACCTATTTGTAAAATAGGGTTGGGTTCGGATCAACCCATTTGAACCCAGTTCAGTTCCGGGTTCGACCCGAAGCCTACCCTAAACTCAAAATTGACACCCTTATATGTATGCAAATTAGGTAATTATGTTCATTTTGCACTACAGGAAAAACAATGAAAACCGGCGGTTTTT
>NW_021411718.1:0-1685 GCF_001605985.2 Dendrobium catenatum | reverse complement strand
ATAAGTAAAGACTTATCAAAGCATCTCGACCACTAATGGAGAAATGCAAGATTTTATTTAAAGATTTATTCTATGATTGAATTTGTTTTGATTAATTCAAAGAAAATCATATGAATTTTCTAGAGTCGTCATTTGTATGCTCTAGGAGAACTAAATGCAACATGATAAAATTTTCTCTGAAAATTTTAACTTTTGCATGAGTTGTTATAGAACAACAAGTATATTTGAGTATCCTTTATAGTGAAAGCACCAAGGAATATCAAATACTCACAATAATTGAGAGAAATTTGATTTTCATCAAAAAGTGAAAGCTTTATTTTTTATTTGATAATTTTTTATAATATTTAAAACTGATTGTTTAAGTTTTAATCATCTTAATCCAATGAAATAAAGACATGGGAAAAGATTCAAAAACTCAACGAAAGATGGGTTGACTCATCCTAAATTATAATTTGAATATAACCAAAATGAATTTTAATCAAATAGTCAAAACTTAACAACTTTCTTTCAAAGAAAATTGTAGTTTCAAATATTTTGAATTTCAATGCTATAGAAAGATTCTTTAATGGGGATAGAGTTGTTTAGACTCTAACATCCGATTCTAGTTTATGATAAAGATATACCTTGAATTGAATTTTATATCTATTTGATGAAGCCATCATAGACTTGATCGGGAATATAATCCCTCTAATTCTAACATCCAAGATTAGTCAATAATGGACTAGGTCAAATTGTAGTTTGATTTTGTTTTGAAGTTTGACAAAGATTCAAACAAAGGTATCATCGACATCACTAAGGATAGAACCCCTCATGTTCTAACATCCTAGTTCAGTCAATAAAAGATTTAAATTTGTATGATATCTACTCAATAGTAAATGAGAACATTAGACAATCATCTCAGAACCAACTAAGGGATGTCCCATAGTTTAGTTTCAAAATTTTGAATCTAAAGAGAGTGATTTTTATATCTATAAATATCACTATAGATCATCCAGTATCAGGACCCTGTCTAGAATCTCATTCAAATTGGAAGATGTTCAAAAGAGATTTGAAGATATTTAGATAATGGTTTGTTTATGCATCTCAATTAGGTTAGATATGTGAAACCCAATAATGCATAACCAGCACTATTATAATTCTATTTAGATTGATCATCTATGTAATTTTTCTTGATAACAATTTGAAAATTTGAACTGACCTACTCAAGTTGCTAACTAGAGAGGTCTTGAGATTTAGATTTTGTTAACCCAGATCAAAGCTCCTCACTAGCAAAACTGGGGTTTTCTTCTTCATATTTTTCTTTTTTTTGAATTAAGAATTATATCAAAAGAGAATTAAATTGGAGGTAGAAATTTAATATTTCCGAATCTTGTAGATGATATATATATTTTACATCTAATAGAACATCAATGCTTTATGATGAACTAAAATTTTGAATTCTCAAAGTCAAGAGTTAAAAATACTAAAGGATGAATAGATCCTATGATATTCAAGATTTAGAAAGGAAAGCCACTTTTTTTTTTCTACACATTTAATAAATGTGTCTCTTTTTTCTTTTCTTTTCTTTTCCATCTACACCTTTTTTTTTTTTTTTAGGCTTCCTTTATTTAAATCTTGAAATAATTATTTCAATTTTAAAATCATCTTTCAAGTATAAGAGTGAAAAATTAACCCTCTTATACAAG
>NW_021411717.1:0-514 GCF_001605985.2 Dendrobium catenatum | reverse complement strand
TATAGTAGCTCTGTGTTTTTCTGTCTGTTTAATACTTAGAAGAAAGTTCTGAAGCAAATTACAAAGCCAGATCCTGGATTTGTTGGCTCCGTCGCGGCCCGATGCGAGCGGGATCTGTCCCGGTCGGGTTGGGTCGTGACACTTGTTGAATTTGATTTATTAAACTTTCTCATTGTTATATTTTTATAACAAATCTTACCAAAATATTTAGTGGCTCATTACCATATAAACCGAGCTATTAGCAATAGTACTGTAATAACCCAAAATTCTTAAAATACATTTATTGGAAAAAAACATGAAAATTTGAATCCAGCATGAAGCGCTAGGAACCACCGCTCTGACATCGCAATCTCTGTTTTAACAATAACTTTGGGTTCAACATGCAACACAATGATGTTAAGCCACGACACTAAGCAACGAATGATGTTTTTAATATGTTTAATATAAATGAAAGTATCATGTAGTAGAAATACAATTACCTTGATTTATTGATGCATAAGCTTTTAGAATTTAG
>NW_021411716.1:0-265 GCF_001605985.2 Dendrobium catenatum | reverse complement strand
AGTAGGCAATATTCTGACATTTATTTTCAATGACATTGTTATGCTGGACTTGCTCAAGGAATTAAACTGATAAAAAATCAGTAAATATTATTTGTCCAAATGAGACAATGTTTAAGGAGTGTCAAATGATTTTTCCTTGGTATGTTTGGGGAAAAAAAAACCATACTTGGTGTAGCTCTCGCTTTTTTTTCTGTGCTGTTCATATCTGTTTTTTTATAATGCTTTAGCATGTAGTGGCACAAGATGATTTGCTTTATTTTAAACC
>NW_021411715.1:0-303 GCF_001605985.2 Dendrobium catenatum | reverse complement strand
TAAATCCTTTTCCCCTCCCTCTCCTCTATTTTGGCCGACCCCTTCATGGGCTCCTTCTCTCTCCCTAATTAATTCCAATTCCCCACAAAATCAGCCTCAAATCAATTTGGATTCATGCCACGTAGGTCTACTACGGAAGCTATACATTAATAGACAGGTTTGATGGAGAAGTATAGAGAGAATATACTTGAGTTTAAACACAAGGTGGTTTGAATAATTATTTTCCTATTTCACTTAGATTACAACAAGGATCATCTTTAAGCCATTATCTTTTTGATTTAGTCATGGATGCTCTCAATAGAC
>NW_021411714.1:0-202 GCF_001605985.2 Dendrobium catenatum | reverse complement strand
TTTAGTGTACTTACTGTCTAACTGATCGTATTAAAATCTAGTATTTTAATAAAATACTAAATTTCTAGAATTTAGTCTTAATCAAAAAGTCAATTTTAAACCCCTTAATTAAATGATTAAAATAATCCGAAAAATTCCAGAATTTGGTTTTTAATTCTAAACACTAGAAAATGTTAGTTTAATGTTTAAAACACTCAACAAA